>NW_006769585.1:208839-210149 GCF_000442215.2 Lipotes vexillifer | reverse complement strand
GGGGACTAGTGCCTGTGTTGTGGTGTATGAATGAGCCTAGATCTTGTCTCTCTAGTGGGCAGGTCCACGTCTGGTGGTGTGTTTTGGGGTGTCTGTGGACTTATTATGATTTTAGGCAGCCTCTCTGCTAGTGGGTGGGGTTGTGTTCCTGTTTTGCTATATGGTTGGCATAGGTTGTCCAGCACTGTAGCTTGCTGGTCGTTGAGCGAAGCTGGGTGCTGGTGTTGAGATGGAGATCTCTGGGAGATTTTCGCCGTTTGATATTATGTGGGGCTGGGAGGTCTCTTCTTGACGAGTGTTCTGAAGTTGGCTCTCCCACCTCAGAGGCAGAGTCCTGACTCCTGGCTGGAGCAGCAAGAGCCTTTCATCCACTCGGCTCAGAATAAAAGGGAGAGAAAGTAGAGAGAATTAGTATAAGTAGGAGGAAATAGGAAAGAAAGAAAGAAAGAAAGAAAGAGAGGAGGGAAGGAAGGAAGGAGGGAAGGAAGAAAGAAAGAAAGAAGAAAAGAAAGGAAGAAGGCAAGAAGGAAAGAAAGGAGGGAGGGAGGAGGGAAGGAAGGAAGGAATGAGGGAAGGAAGGAAAAAATACAGAAAGAAAGAAGATACAGTAATATAAAATAAAGTATAATAAAGTTATTGAATTAAAAAATAATTAGAGAAAAAAAAAGGGACAGATAGAACCTTAGGACAAATGGTGGAAGCAAAGTTATAGAGACAAAATCTTACATAGAAGCATACACATATACCCTCACAAAAAGAGGTAAAGGGGAAAAAATCATAAAACTTGCTCTCCAAGTCCACCTCCTCAATTTGGGATGATTTGTTGTCTAAAAGAGGGAAGGAAGGAAGGAAAGATAGAAAGAAGGTAAAGTATAATAGAATTCTTTAAATTAAAATTAATTATTAAGAAAAAAATTTTAAAAAACAAAAAACAAAAAACAATGGACGGATAGAACGCTAGGACAAATGGTGGAAGCAAACCTATACAGACAAGATCTCACCCAGAAGCATACACAGACACATTCACAAAAAGAGGAAAAGGAGAAAAAATCATAGATCTCGCTCTAGAAGTCCGCCTCCTCAATTTGGGATGATTCGCTGTCTATTCATGTATTCCACGGAGGCAGGGTACATCGAGTTGATTGTGAGCTTTAATCCGCTGTTTCTGAGGCTGCTGGGAGAGATTTCCCTTTTTCTTCTTTGTTCTCAACAGCTCACAGGGGCTCAGCTTTCGATTTGGCCCTGCCTCTGCGTGTAGGTCGCTGGAGGGCGTCTGTTTTTTGCTCAGACAGGACGGGGTTAAAGGAGCC
>NW_006769585.1:162752-208109 GCF_000442215.2 Lipotes vexillifer | reverse complement strand
CGGGCTATGTTCAAGCCGCCAACCCCAGTCCTCTCCCTGAGCTCCGACCGAAACCGAAGCCCGAGCCCCAGCTCCCAGCCCCGCCCGCCCCGGCGGGTGAGCAGACGAGCCTCTCGGGCTGGTGAGCGCCGGTCGGCCCCGATCCTCCGTGCGGGAATCTCTCCGCTTTGCCCTCCGCACCCCTGCGGCTGCGCTGTCCTCCGCGGCCCCGAAGCTCCCCGCTCCGCCACCCGCAGTCTCCGCCCGCGAAGGGGCTCCTAGTGTGTGGAGACCTTTCCTCCTTCACGGCTCCCTCCCACTGGTGCAGGTGCCGTCCCTATTCTATTGTCTCTGTTTTTAATTAATTTTTTCTTTTGCCCTACCCAGGTACGTGGGGAGTTTCTTGCCTTTTGGGAGGTCTGAGGTCTTCTGCCAGCATTCAGTAGGTGTTCTGTAGGAGCTGTTCCACGTGTAGATGTATTTCTGGTGTATCTGTGGGGAGGAAGGGGATCTCCGCGTCTCACTCCTCCGCCATCTTTCCACCGCCCCCGTCAATTTGTTAATTCATACCTAGAGGAAGCCTGTCTAGCCCATGCATTCTCTCCATAAGGCACATCACAGCCTTCTTATCTTTACAAACACTAGACAGCACCTTCGTACTACACCTGGGGGCCATTTTAAATATAAAATCACCAATATAAGGCACAAAAATTTGAAAAACGTGGCCCTACATGTGCTCCAAAAAGGACTCTTGTTTATAGTGCAAGCTCTGAAATGAGAAGGCTGAGTGTCCCCTTGCCTGATCTCACTTGCAAACAGGCTCATTGGGTGACTCAAATATTTTACCACTCAGTACACGTCCACAAATAACCACAAAAGTGCTGTGAGTATTGATTTTGGATAGACATTTTTTTTCTCAAATGAGAAGATTACAGAGGGAAAAAAATGGAAAGCATTTTGTAAACCCGTTTTCATATAATATATTTACACATTCGTTTTTATTATTGTTGAGGCTTCAAAGTTAAAAATGGCCTCAGCCTCTTTAGAACTCTGAGGGCCTGAAGAGGGTGGCCGCTATCACAGAAAAGAGTGGTGGGGATTTTCAGAAATGTTGTCAAATTAGTCTCACTGATAGGAAAGTGAGTGATTTAAGTGAGTTATGTGAAAATTAAGAGTTAGAGGTTCTTATACTGGCTGTAAAAACAAAATATAAATTACAACAAAAATAACTGAAAAGTAAATTACATCAACAGGAAAATACTGAATCCCTACTGAGAAACCAGCATTGGCATAAATGTTGGAGTAGAGACCAAAGGACAAATTATTTCCTCTCTGCAGGAATTGGGAACGCTGTGATGGCGGATTATACTGGGATGTGTTTAAGTTGGACTCTTTTTCTGGTATAGCCTCATCCCATGAGGCTATCACAGGATGCACCTTTCCCCTAAACCATGCTACAGTACCCTTCTTGAAACTATGTTGGCTGAGTTGCTCTCTGGTGTTTTTCCACAACTGAATCATCAAGAACAATTGATTCCTAAGAGGAATGCACCTACTTAATAGTGGCTTTCCTAAGAACCTCTTTAGAGTGTGCGTGTAGCCGACGACTGAGGGTCACTGTTCTTAGAAAAAAGAGAAGAGAAACCAACAGCTCAAACATAACCCTTGCCACCTCACTCAGACCCCTTCAGTCTCATCTGTGCTATAGTTGAACCCTCTACACACTTGATTGTTGCATTTCTCACCCTTTTTCTCATTCTATCACGGACTCCACTGTCTGCTGTCCACTTCTCTTTGAGAACAGAGACTGTGTCTTATTCATTAATGTAGTTATGGTCTTTAGCACTATGCTTGATACAGTGAAAGTTCTCAAAGAAGTTGGTTAGGTGTAGGAGGGGATCTAGAAAGAGCCAGGACTGACAGATAAGCCAGTGTCTGTAATGACAGGGTGAGCGAGGCACACTGGCTGTCATGCAAAGAGCAGGGCATCTGTGTCCCTCAGTGCAGTGAAGTCAGCCTGGCTGCCCTTGCCCTGTGTCCTCCTTAGGGACACCGTTTCAGTTTTCACTCAGAAACAGTATTATCTCTACATCATTCTATTTATATGAGGTTGATATCTCCGTTTTCATTCCCTTTCCTTTATAGAGAGGAAGAACATAAAGGAAGGTGGGTTTTTTTTAGATCCCTTGCTGATTATTATCATTAATTTCATTTTCACATCACACAAGAGATCTCTTCCTGCCATGGTTTTTAGTTTGTTGCCAGGTTAGTCTTTTTGACCCATGTGTAGTTAGTTTTTCTCAACCCCAACTAAGTTTGAGTCCCTTGGAGCAGCCCAAACCAGTGTTAGTGTTACAGCACTGCTCTGCTGTGACATCTTGTGTCAGGGCACCATGCTTTCAGCACACCTAATAGTTGAATCTTTTCTATCTGTTCAGTTCTCCTCTTGTTATCTTTAAGAAACAGAGGGATGGGAATAATATGGATTTAGGACACCCAGCTTAAATTGCAGTGTTTCTTCTGACAAATAACCATGCTGTGGTGTCAGACCCAGGTTGCACTGGCAGGTGTGATGGAGGGTTTTTGCCTCTGGAACTTGGCTTCTGTTGGGCAAGGAAAGCTGTAACTATCATTGACGAAGGAAGCCTGGGGACCTGGCAACCTTTAGATCAAGCTTGTTTCAAGTGACAGTGGCCTGAGTTACAGGAACAGAGGAGCCTGGCACACCTGGAGGAAGAGCAGGACAGGTTTAAAAGCGGTGGGCTTGCCCACTGCCTCCCTGTTGCCTAGAGCAGTCTTGTGCCTTGGTTTCAGCGCAAGTTGAGTGATGTGAACTATTTTGCTGCTTGATAAAGTGACCTCTAGGTGTCATAGATTATGAAGGCAAATCGTTGGAATAAATCACCTGCACAAGCTAAAACAAAAACAAGTAGGTCAAATAGATACCTAATTGCTGAACTCTACACAAGTACATAGGCTTCTGCATGTGTATGTGCAGATATGTATTTGTGTGTATATTGAATCAAAGGATGTGGCCAAGGAGCATACATGAATGAAGGAAGTGAAAAGTACCCGATGTCGACCCAGTCGAAAGAGGGTGACTTCTAGAACTAACGAAACAAAGTAAAAGTTGTATAATAAATTCACTATTTGCTATTTGTCATTACCGGCCAGAAATATTACAACACTTCAGTGTATGAATTCAGAACTATTCCACAGATCTATAAATTAATCACCAATAGTCGATTCCATTCCTTTGCATTATTTGGGAATGCTAATTCGCTGTACATAAATACGAGTTTCCCACAGATGGTCCACAGTCCTTTTTTGATATTTCATACATTTCTGGATGTTGTAATGTATTCCATCTGAACCGTGTTGTTTAATTTTTCCCCCATGTGGGCATTTCCTGGATTACTTTCTATAATTGATTTCTAATTCATTTCCCTTGTGGTCAGAAACACACTGTATGATTTCATTCCTTTTACAATTATTCGCTTTGGTATTATGGCACAGAATATGGTCTATGTGACTGTTCCTGAGCATTTGAAAAGAGTATGTATTCTGCTGCCGTTGGGTATAGCGTTCCATAAATATGAATTAGCTTAGCCTGGTTGACGGGGGCCAGCTGTGGAGCTTGGGGTAGGGCTGGGAGTGTTGACTGAAGAGGCGCTTGAGAAGACTTTGAGGTGGAAAATGTTCTATATCTTGATGGGGTGAACTTTATCCTAATAAATTACACTTTGATAAAGGTGACTTGAAACACGTCTTCCTCCAGCTACTGCTCTATTTCTTGGTGAATCATGTGCCCCGATAAACACTTCAGTAAGAGCTGCCCACCTGCATGCTTCTGCTTTCCTCCTGTTCTGACATCTTCACAAGTGAGGCTTCTGCAACCACCGCTACTCTGCACTGTCTCGAGAGTCACCAGGCTCCCGCGTTAGTATCCCGGTCTGCAGTTGTTATAAAATCTTTTCTCTCTCACTTTGATGCCCATCTTCCCCTCCTCCCTTCCCTCCTCTGTGATGCTGAGGCTGAGGCTCTGACTCCCCTGCCAGCAGGGATTTCCGATTATGTCCAACTTGCTGAAGATACTGGAGTGGAATGGCAAGTTGGAGGAAGGAGGGGTAGGATGTCTTTTATTCCTGTCAGAATCAGTCAGTAGCAACAAATGGTTTTACTCACTCCATCTGCTGCTGGTATTCCCAGCACCCACATAAAGCAACTCATCCTTTAAGAAGGAATCACCAGCTCCCACACTTTAAGCCCCAGCATCACAGCCCCCTCCTCTGTACTCCCCCGTCTCCTCAACCCCACCTCTTTCCTCTGCCCCTACAGACGGAGATTAGCTGCTGCTTGCAGACAGTAATCGGTGTGTCATCTCAGCATCCCATCTGTTCTCTGCCAGCTTTACAGCACTATGCTACCAAATTAAGTCCTCTGTGTTTGAAATACTTGGTACGGCTTTTCATCCTCTGAGTCAGAAAAATATAAAACGTGGTCCTAAGAGTGATACCAGGAAACATTCCTTCAAATTTAATTCCTTCAAATGATGGCATTGGTTTTGGTTTTGTAAGTGCTGGGACTCAAATTGAGGGCCGAGATTTTTGAAACTTGTAGAATGATACCTAATTTGAAAGGAGCCTTTCCTGGTAATTTTAATAGCCTCTGAAAAAGTTACTAGAAGAAAGTGGTATTTGGGAAAGGTCAGATGGACATAAATTTATTGGTGCCACTTAAATTTGATATTCATTACCTTAATTATTTTTCTTATTAGATAATGTTAGGCATGTATATAAATGTTTAGTAATCCACTCTTTGTTTGAAGTAGACAAATTTAAGTTTATTTAGATGGAGAGAGCACATAACCAATAGGCAGAAACATGGAATCTAGGATCAGACTTAGGCAAACACATGTAGTTTGATCTTGGATAAACATTTAATACCGCTGGTTCACATTCCTCATTTATAAAACAAATAAATAGCACTACTTGAGTCCTAGGTTCCCTTCCAGTTTTGTGGTCTCTTACAGACACATACAGAGATGTTTCTAGCAAATGAGATTCAGATGCAGATCACAATAGTAGCCCAAACCAGAAGGAACCATTTGTGTAAAGGGAGAAAATGGTAGGCATCTAGGGTGAAAAAAGTAGAAGTTTCCCATGGTAACAAACCATTCATATTCTTGGCTAGAGATGAAACCAAAAGCAACATTTTAGAAGATAAAGCCGGGCATATAAAACCGATGACCCAGCTCAAAAAATTGACGATGGGTAAAAATATATGAAACAACCAGAACTTGAATATTTGTTAAGGAAATTCTAATATTATATGTAATTGTATTTATAGTCATTTCATTTGCCAGGATATGGTACTTTTTAAACTATAGGGGGTACTTCCTATCTAGTATGGGATAGAATTAGTAACCACATAAGAGCAGCAACTCAGAAGACTGGATAGCTATATTCAAATCCCAGTTTGATATTTAGGTAAATAGTACAGAATTTCAGAGATCATGAAAGATCTGTATTCTTGAAAATTATCCCAGAGCAGATACAGTATGAATTAATCAATAGTATATTCTATATGTCAAGTATATCTCAGTCTTAGATTTAAAAAATACTCTGCTCTTTAACTTAGTTGATTTTTTGCATCTTAATGAAATAGTTTTTGGATATTTTATCATCTATTCCTAATGGCTTCTTTGATGTGTAAGTCACTCCCTTTTGACCCAACTGTGCATCACCCTATTCAGTTTTCTCTTCCCCAACTGAGAGGCTGATCTAGTTATACCAGATCATCATTCAGGATTTTATGCCATTTTCCACATTACATTAATAGACTTTCTGTAATCTTCTCTTTTTCTAATATCCATGGTTTCATATAGATACCTCCACATGACATCTACCATATTTTATTATTCCACATTGTTACTTGATCCCTGAATACTATGTTTCAAAATAACAACAACCAAAGAAAACCACTTATTATGAAACTCATTAGCAATGGCCATAACTTGGTCCCCTGAAATCTAGGTCTGCTTGGTTCAAGCCTATTATACACTTGTGGAAACATGAAGTCCTAGTTAAATACCCAGTAGTCAGTTTGGGAACAATAATATCATGGTCTTCCCTGGACTCTGGTTATACCTTCTATAATTAGTGAATTTATTTCACATTTTTAAGCCCCAAACAAAATTCAGTTTCATTCAAAATTTCTCTTCCAAAAGTGGAAATAGTTATTAAAAATAAAAATAAAACTTCTTGCACATTTATGAGAGTACTAGTTATTGTAGTGTAACGAAAAAAATTGAGGGGAACAGCTTACATTGAATGATGGTAACCTCGCCCACTCTCAATCCCTGAAATGTTCCCACGATTCCTTCACTTCATGAGCTTCTCAGACATTTCCCACGTCACTAATTCCATTCCCCTTCGTACTCATCTCTCACCTTAATCCATCCTTGATTGCCCTTAAAACTCTTTAATCCATCCTTGATTGCCCTTAAAACTATTTTTCTTTATTGTTAGGTAGATCAAGTTACCACTTTTTTTCAATACCTATTTTACATTTGCACATCCAAATTCATCAGGATGCTTAACAGATTAAGAGTATCCATACTCCTTACAAGTCAGCTGTGTTTAAAAATATAAATTTTGTTTTTCATTGCAAATCTAAATACTTTCTATACAGATGGTCCTACTGTAGCATCAAAATATCACAGTACTTTCCTGTTATAATTCCTCCTCTCCCTGAATCAAGAGAGCACTTCCCCACCCCAGGGTTAGAATAAGTAGCCATCACTCTGTTACCATTCTCTCTGATTCTCCACCTATATGTAGAGAAAAATCCTCCTCTGTTTAAGAGTATTTCAAGTTATCTTGAAGGATGTTTCTATTTTTAAAATACGACTTTCAAAAGCTTTTATTGAAGTTTCAAACAGTCTATCATCGTTTATAAACTTTTTTTGGTCCTATCCACCAAGTACCAAAGTGATGTTGTTTCCTATATTGGTAATGGGCTCCAATAAAGTGAACACGTCAAAAAAGAAATCGCTTCGAAGCTGAGTAGACACATTTCAAAACTATTGGTAATATGTTCTATAAGAATGTTCCTCCATTAATCCAGCTGATCAGGATGGCTACAACTGTGTTATGTGAAGAATAAATACCCACTACATAAATGTCTGCTATCTCTTGCTTGTGTGCTATCATAAAATGGATAGGGTCTCTAGTCTTAGCAAAAATGTGATTTAGTGGTTCTTTACTAAAATGCGTATAACTTAGTACTGATTATAAAGAAGACAACTAGCTATCAACTTGTTTGTAGTGTGCTGTTGAATATTTGCAGTCAATTCAAGTTAATTGGATGGTATGAAGAATCATTGTTTGATGCTTCCACTGATTTATATGACAAGCCTCCTTATGGGACAGTATGTTCAAAACTAAAATTAGTTTCAGTGCCTAAACGTGGAAACCTAGATTGCTCAAAACCTTTACTCAGTAAATATAAGGGGTTTTATTCTTTCTGCTTTTTGGAGGACACTGGAAAGCCAAAGTGGTTTTTTAGAAATGAGTAAAATGAAACATTGCTAAGATGAAAGCTATGTAAAAGGGATTTTTAAATCTAGGCTTTTGGGTCACTGCATGTATCATACATATTATTTATACGACAGAGTAAATATGCTTTCTATCTTTTCTCAGGTAATCACAAAACAAGGCAATGAGGATTTTAATTTCAGTTGAAATACTTTACATAATGCTATTATACATTGAATTTCTCTGATACGCTTAATTCAGCGACACTCCTGCAATTTTGACATTAGATTTTTCCTGTTAATACAATGAATACTGTGATCCATTCTAGTCTACTTCAGCTTTAATTTTGAAGCTAACGTTTGCATATGATAATGGCTCAGTTTTAAGCTTTGCTGTAACAGGCTAGAGCAGCACCCTATCGGTGCGTGAAGATCCATATTTAAAGCTTTTGAAACTGCTTTTTGACATGTTTTGTGTCCATTGCCGATACTGGGATTTACTAGCAGAGTTCGTTAGACTATTTTCTTCAACACCTCTGAGGGGTCAGTCATTCATTTCTTTGGTGATTTTCAATATCATTTAGAAGGAAGAGGGAGGCTGCCCCACCGGTGAGGGTGTGTATCAGAATCGTGACTGAGGGTGATGAAAGATCACAGATGATTCTCTGATAGCATCACAAAATCATCCCAACCTTCTTGCATCATTGTGCAGCTCTTATTTTCCATTAATAATTACTTAACAATATTTTCTGACACCTACCGAACATCTGTAATATACAAAATATTGTAACAAAAACTTTATTTCATTTAATTCTCATAATAACTCTGTGAGGCAGGTATTCTTCTTATCCGCATCTACAAATAAGGAAATTGAAATCCAAAGTAAATGACTCAAGTTTGGGTATTGTTAGAGCTGGAGTGCAAAGAGAGAAGCCTGTTGACATCAGAGTTCAGAATCTGAGTTCCTATTGACTATTTCCTCTAGTTTTGCTCAGTTTAGCATTAAATGTGTCTTAATAAAATGGTTTTCAGAATATTCAATGTATGTTTACAATCTAGTAATGTGATGGTGAGGAAAAAATACTTTCAAAAATGACTGCAGCTATGCAACTAATCAAAGATCAATTGATTTCATCACTGCAGGAAGAATGCTACATAACACTGGTAATAACCCATTAAATATTTCAGATAAAATATGTGCAACCCCAAACAACTTATTTCATTGTGTTTTATGGTATTTCCTATTTAGTCTATTTTATTACGCAAGAATATTTCAAAATAATGATATGAATTGATTTTCTTTAGTCAGAAATTCTAATGGTTACAACCAAACGATCTGTGCAAATAAGCAAAGACAAAACATTGAAACGTGCAAGCAGGTTTTAATATCTCATACTTTAAAGTGGCCTTTATAATAATATTTGAAGTTTGTTTTTAATGTTACGTATTCATTTGTTATTATTTGGTTTTATAGAACATGCACTAGGGTTGCATCTAATAATAATGAAAATAAGCTATTTCTAAGAGTTGTGCTGAAGTTTTTCCCCTTGTTTCTTTTTAGGTCATTTCTGTTGCTTCAAAGAAATGCAATACTTGAATCTATTTTATTAAATGCTTATGCTTTCCAAGCATATTAGTCTCAAAATGCTGTGGCCTTAATTTTCTCAATTTAATGTTTTAACTCATGGAAAACGTACACAAAATTCTTTAGCCACAGAACAAAGGTTTTAAAAAAGTGAAGAACTTAAAATTAGGTGATTCACTTAATTATGTAGAGAGGTAAACAAGAAAACTTAGCTTAGGAGTTAATGAAATCCTCTTTAGAGGCCTGGATTCTCTCATTTTAGATGACTCTACTAATAAAATTTAAGACATAATTTTTTTTATTGAAGTGGGGTTGATTTATGATGTTAGGTGTGCAGCACAGTGATTCAATAATTTTTATAGATTAAATTCCACTTAAAATTGTTATAAATTATTGGCTTTATTCCCTATGCTGCACATTATTACATCCTTCCTTGTATGTTGTGTGTGTTACACTAGCAGTTTGTAGACCTTAATCCCCTTCCTCTATCTTGCCCCTATCCCTACCCCTCTCTCACTGGTAACCACTAGTTCGTTCTCTGTACCTATGAGTCTGTTTTGTTTATCTTTTAGCTTCCACATGTAAGTGCTAACATACAGTGTCTGTCTTTCTCTGTCTAACTTACTTCACCAGGCATAATACCACCCTCCTGTGCATCCATGCTGCAAATGACAAAATTTCATTTTTTTATGGCTGAGTAATATTACATTGTGTACATCTTTCACATCTTCTTTATCCACTCATCTGTTGATGGACACTTCGGTTGCTTCCAATCTTGGCTATTGTAAATAATGCTTCGATGATCACTGGGGTGCTTGTATCTTTTCAAGTTAGCATTTTCTTGGGATATATACCCAGAAATGGAATTGCTGAATCATATGGTATGTTTTAATTTTTTTAATTTTACATTTCCACCAGCAGTGGACTGGAGTTCCTTTTTCTCCACATCTTGCCAACACTGATTATTTGTTGCTGTTTTAGCAACAGCAGTTCTGACAGGTGTGAGGTGACATCTCATTGTGGTTTTGATTTGCTTTTCCCTGATGGTTAGTGATGTTGAGCATCTTTTCATGTACCTGTTGGCCGTCTGTATGTTTTCCTTGGAAAAGTGTCTATTAAGGTCTTCTCATTTTTTAATCAGGTTTTTTTTAATATGGAGTTGTATGAGCTCTTTATTTTGGGTATTAACCCCTTATTGATCATATTATTTGCAAATACCTTCTCCCATTCATTAGGTTGTCTTTTCGTGTTGTTGGTTTCCTTTACTGTGCACAAGCCTTGACATTTAATTAGGTCCAATTTGTATATTTTGGCTTTTGTTTTGAGAGGTTTTTTTAAATCATGAATTGATGTTTAATTTTGTCAAATGCTTTTCCAGCTTCTATTGAGATGATCATGTAATTTTTATCCTTCCTTTTGTTTAACACGGTATAACACAGATTGATTTGCAGATCATCCTTGCATCCCTGAAATAAATCCCCCTTGATCATGGTGTATCATCCTTTCTAAATATTGTTGAATTCAGTTTGCTAATATTTTGTTGAGGATTTTTACATCTATGTTCACCAGAGATATTGGCCTGCAATTTTTTTTGTAGTTTATTTGTCTGGTTTTCATCAGGGTAATGGCCTTGTAGAATGCATTTCAGACCGTTCTCTTCAATTTCTAGGACTAGTTTGAGAAAGATAGACATTAACTTTTCTTTAAATGTTTGGTAAAATTCCCGTGAGGTCACCTGGTCCTGGACTTTTGTTTATGGGAAGGTTTTTGATTACTGATTCAATTTCTATATGAGTAATTGGTCACTTCAAATTATTTCTTCCTGAAGTACTCTTGGAAGATTGTATATTTCCTGGAATTTATCCATTTTTTCCTAGGTTGTCCAAGCTGTTGGTATATAACTGTTCATATTCTTATTCTCATTTGTATTTTCTGTGATAACAGTTGTCATTTCTCCTCTTTCATTTCCTAGTTTGTTTACCTGGTCCTCCCTCTTTTTTTCCTTCCTGAGTCTGGCTAAAGGCTTATCAACTTTATCTTTTCCACAACACCTGCTCATTTTATTTTTTTCTATTGCTTTTTGGTCTTTATTTCCTGTCTGATCTTTATTATTTACCTCTTTCTATTCTTCCTGTACCTGGGTAATTGTTTCCCTCAGGTTGAGAAGTTTTCAACCATAATTTCATCAAATACGTTTTCAACACTTGTTCCTCTCCTTTTGGGACCCTATAACGCAAATGTTTGATGCGTCACAAACTATTGAGTGATTTCCATCGTTTACTTACGTACACGTTCTTCTGTATCACCTAATCCGCTGTTAATTCCCTCTAGAGTTTTTTTCACCTCAGTTATTGTGTTCTCGTTATTGTGTTCTCAACTCTGGTTCTTCCATCTCCTAGTTCTTTGTTAAAATCCTCACTGTGTTCATCTAGTCTTTTCCCCAGTTCAGTCAGCACTCTTATTACTAGTGCTTTGAATGTTTATCTCTGTTGCATTAGGGGTTTCTTTCATTTGAAACAAATTCTTCAGTGTTCTCAATTTGTTTAACTTTCTTTACCTCTATGACAGTAAGTGAAACAGTTACCTACTGTGGTCCTTGTGTGGGAACTTCTCTCTTCAGGCAGCGTGTGACCAGTGGCTTTGATGCAAGAGCTGGACCTGAAGTGAACAGGGGCTGTGTCTTCCTCCAGGGTGTGCTGGCAGCCACAGACATGGTGGGATTTATCCTGCGTGGGCTGGCAGTCTTTGCCTTGGTTTGGGGTATGGCTGAGGGCATGGGGCTGCACTTCTGTGGTTTTACTTTGGTGTGTATTTACCTTGGTTAGAGGTGGGGTTGGTGCTATATTGCTGAGCTGGCTTCACTCCCTCGCCCAGTGTGCACAGGGATGAGAGTTCCTGTGGTGGCAATCTCTGCCCTGGAGTTAGATTCACTTACGCACGTGTCTGTGTTGTGATTGTAGGTAAGCAAGTCTGTGTGTGTACTCTTTAAGACCAGTGTCTAGGTTTCTTACAGACCTCTGTCGGGTAAGCCCCACTGGTTTTCAAACCAGCTAAGGGGGCTTGTCTTCCCAGGGGCAGACCCCAGGGTTGGGTTGCCCAATGTGTAGCTCAAAACCCTGGCATCGCAGGGAGGATCCTGAGGCTGTGACATCCCCCTGCACTTCTGTGTACCCCACTAGGGGTGCAGGTCCCAACACCAGACTCAGTGTGGATCTTTTTTCACAGGCTTCGTGGCAGAAGAGCCATCCTGCTAGTCCCCAGGTTGATTTCAGCAAGAGTTGTTCTATACATAGTTGTAGTTTTGATGTGTTTGTGAGAGCAGGTCAGCCCAGCATCGTCCTGATATTAAACAATTGTTTTAGATCACTTTTCTTTTCTGGTCTCTGTAACATCACCCTTAAAATATCATTTCTTGAAATCTTTGAAGAAAGTTAAATAGATAATATTTTAAGCTGGATTTAGAGATGGTCTATAAGTTCATTTCAAAGTAGTTAAAAAGGAAACTGTGACTATTTACTCAGTGTGACCCATAAATGATTTTGGCTCATAATTTCACATCTACTCTGCCAATTTTCAGAACACTTCAGGGAAATAAATAAACAAGTAATTCACTTGTCCACATGCCTAATGTGTAGTACACATACATCACCTCTTGACAGAACTGTACATTAAATAAAACTGCAGATAAACATAGTCAAATACTAGTTGATGGAGGTATGTCAATATTTACAAAATTTTTTGTTTAGTACATTTTTATGCTTCTCTAAACTTCTTAAACAATACAAGCAAATCAGTCATAGCATCTTATCCTTTGTAAGTTGTTTAACTTTATTACCAAGTGAATATTTGCATTTATAAAGAAAAGAATTGTGATGATCATTAAAGCTTTCAAGTACCATAAGGCTAATTCTACATAAAAGCAAAAAGATGATAATGTCCTAAATTGCCAACAGTTAATTTTGAATATTTTGGCACATTATATGTTAACTTTTCCACAAGATTCAAAAGCAAAACAAACCTAAACAGTATTTAAGTTCAGGAAATTAGAGAGCAGAAATGACTGAAAATTATGAACATTAGAAATATAGGCCAATACAAAAATTACTTCTTTGAAAAGTTTAATACATGTATAAAACTGCTACCAGCCCAGGACCCCAGATGGAAGAGTCAGCTGCCCCAGGACGTGGCACCAGCCACAGCACAAGACAGGGCCTGGCAGCCCGCTGGGTCAGGGTACAGCCTCACCTACCTGTGAAGCCACAGTAGTCAAACCTGCCCAAGTAGAAGGAAACGTAAAGCCACCCCTAGAGAATATAGCTCTGGTGACCAGAGCAAAGTGGAGATAACTAATCTACCCAATAAAGTTTAAGGTAATAATCATAAATATGCTCAACAAACTCTGGAGCAGAAAGAATGAAGACAAATTTAACACAGCTAAAGGATATAAAAACTGATACAATAAAAAATGCACTAGGGGCTTCCCTGGTGGTGCAGTGGTTGAGAGTCTGCCTGCCGATACAGGGGACATGACAGCTAAAGGATATAAAAACTGATACAATAAAAAATGCACTAGGGGCTTCCCTGGTGGTGCAGTGGTTGAGAGTCTGCCTGCCGATACAGGGGACATGGGTTCATGCCACAGAGTGGCTGGGCCCGTGAGCCATGGCCGCTGAGCCTGCGCATCCAGGGCCTGTGCTCCGCAACGGGAGAGGCCACAACAGTGAGAGGCCCGCGTACCACACACACAAAAAAGCACTAGAAGGAATCTATAGTAGATTAGAGGAATGGATCATCAGAGAACTGGAAGACAAAATAGTAGAAATCAACCAAGATGAACTGAAAAAAAGTTTTAATTAGGACAATTTAAGTGACCTCTGGAACAATGTCAAGTGTACTAACATTCACATTATGAAGGAGAAGAGAAAAAGAGACATATGACTTAATTGTAAAAATAATAGTTGTAAACTTCCTTAACATTGGAAAAGAAACAAAAATCCAGGTCCAGGAAGGACAGAGGGTCCCAAACAAGGTGAACCCAAGGAGAGCCACACCAAGGCACACTGTAGTTACAAGAGCAAAAATTAGAATGGAGAGACATGAGATGGTGGAGTAGAAGGACTTGAACTTCACCTCCTCTCACAAAAACACCAAAATCACAACTAACTGCTAAACAACCATCAACAAAAAAGACTCAGACCTACTAAATAAGACATCCTATACCCAAAGACAAAGCAGCAGCCACAGGAGGGGCACTTTCATGATATCATCAAATCTCGTACCCGCCAAGTTGGATGATGCACAAACAAGAAAATAATTATATTACAGAGTTCACCCACAGGAGTGAGAGTTCTGCCCCACGCTAGGCACCCCAGCCTGGGAGTCTGGCATTCATAGGAGCCCCCAGAGCATGTGGCTTTGAAGGCCAGCAGATCTTGTGTATAGAAGCTCCACAGTACTGGGGTAAACAGAGACTCGAGTCTTTGAGGACACACACAAGGTTTATTTAACATGGACTGGGACCCAGGGCAAAGCAGTAACTCAGGAAACGCCTGGGTGAGACCTACCTGCAGGTCTTGGAGGGTCTCCTGGCGAGGCAGAGGTCAGCTGTGGCTGACTGTAGGGGCAAGGACACTGGTGGCAGACAGCCCAGGGAATACACAACAGTCAATGGCACTAAAAGCTGGTTCTTTGAGGAGATAAACAAAATTGACAAACCTTTAGCCAGACTCAAGAAAAAAAGGGAGAGGACTCCAGTCATTAAAATTAGTAATGAAAGAGAAGAAGTTACAAATGACACTGCAGAGATACAAAGCATCCTAAGAGACTACTACAAGCAGCTCTATGCCAATAAAATGGACAACCTGGAAGAAACGGACAAATTCTTAGAAATATTCCAAGACTGAACCAGGAGGAAACAGAAAACATGAACAGAGCAATCACAAGTACTGAAATTGAAACCATGATTTAAAATCTTCCAAGAAACAAAAGTCTAGGACCAGATGGCTTCACAGGCTAATTCTATCAAACATTTAGTGAAGAGTTAACACCTACCCTTCTGAAACTATTCCAAAAAAATTGCAGAGGAAGGGACACTCCCAAGCTCATTCTATGAGGCCAATATCAACCGTCATACCAGAACCAGACAAAGACACCACAAAAATTACAGGCCAATATTACAGATGAACATAGATGCAAAAATACTGAACAAAAGCCTAGCAAACTGAATCCAATAACACATTAAAATGACCAAGTGGGAATGCAAGGACAGTATCTGCTAATCAGTGTGATACACCACATTAACAAATTGAAGAATGAATACTATAGGATCATCTCAATAGATGCAGAAAAAGCTTTTGACAAATTATGATAAAAACGCTCCAGAAGGTGGGCACAGAGAGAACCTACCTCAACATAATAAAGGCCCTGCCATATATGACAACCCACAGGTAACATCATATGCAACAGTGAAAAGCTGAAAGCACTTCCTCAAAAATCAGGAATGAGACTAGTATGTCCATTCTTGCCACTTTTTTTCAATGTAGATTTGGAAGTTCTAGTCAGGACAATCAGAGAGGAAAAGGAAATAAAACTGTCACGGTTGGCAGATGACATGATACTATACACAGAAAATCCTAAAGATGCTACCAGAAAATTACTAGAGCTCATCAGTGAATTCTGTGAAGTTTCAGGATACAGAATTAATACACAGAAATCCCTTGCATTCCTATACACTAATAAGAAAGAGAAATTAAGGAACCAATCCCATTTATCACTGCATCAAAAAGAATAAAATACCTAGGTATAAACCGTACCTAAGGATACAAATGACCTGTACTCTGAAGATGACACAGATGGAGAGAAATACCATGTTCTTGGATTGGAAGAAGCAATATTGTGAAAACGACTCTACTACCCAAAGCAATCTACAGATTCAATGCAATCCCTATCAAACTACCACTGGCATTTTTCACAGAACTAGAACAAAAAAATTTTAAATTTGTATGTAAACACACAAGACTGAATAGCCAAAGCAACCTTGAGAAAGAAAAACAGAGCTGGAGGAATCAGGCTCCCTGATTTCAGACTATACTACAAAGCTACATTCATCACAACAGTATGGTACTGGCACAAAAACAGAAATACAGATCAGTGGAACGGGACAGAAAGCCCAGAAATAAATCCACACAACTGTGGTCTTAATCTACAACAAAAAAGGCAAAAATATACAATGGTGAAAAGACCGTCTCTTCAATAAGTCATGCTAGGAAAACTGGACAGCTACATGTAAAACAAGGAAACTAGAACAATCTAACATGACACACACATAAACTCAAAATGGATTAAAGACCTAACTTGTAAGACCAGGTACTATAAAACTCTTAGAGGAAAACACAGAACTCTCTTTGACATAAATCACAGCAATATATTTTTGATCCACCTCCTACAGTAATGAAAATAAAAACAAATGGGGCCTAATGAAACTTAAAAGCTTTTGCACAACAAAGGAAGCCATAAACAAAATGAAAAGACCATCCACAGAACTGGAGAAGATATTTGCAAACAAAGTGACCAACAAGGGATTATTCTCCAATGCAGCTCATTATCAAAAAACAACAAACAACCCAATCAAAAAATGGGTGGAAGGTCTAAATTGCATGTCATCTTTGGAGAAATGTCTGAGGGCCAAGAAGCACATGAAATGATGCTCAACATCACTTATTATTAGAGAAATGCACATCCAAACTACAGTGAGGTATCACCTCACACCAGTCAGAATGGCCATCATTAAAATGTCTATAAACAATAAATGCTGGAGAGGCATGGAGAAAAGGGAACCCTCCTACATTGGTGCTGGGAATGTAAATTGGTACAAACATTATGGAGAACAGTATGGAGGTTCCTAAAACAACTAAAAATAGAATTACCATAGGATCCAGCAATATCCAGAGAAAACCATAATTTGAAAAGATGCATGCACCCCAGTGTTCACTGCAGCACTATTTACAATAGCCAGGACAAGAGTGCAACCTAAATGTCCATTGACAGAGGAACAGATAAAAAAGACATGGTACACATATACAATGGAATACTAATCAGCCTTTAAAAAGAATGAAATAATGTGATTTGCAGCAACATGGATGGACCTGGGGGAGATTATCATACTAAGTGAAGTAAGTCAGAAAGAGAAAGACAAATATGATATCCCTTATTTATGGAATCTAAAAAAATGATACAAAGTAACTTATTTACCTAACAGAAACAGATTATAAGTTTGTTTTCAAAGGGGAAATGTGGGAGGAGGGATAAATTAGGAGTTTGGGATTAACATATAAACACTATTATGTATAAAATAGATAATCAACAAGGACCTACTATATATAGCATAGAGAATGCTACTCAATATTCTGTAACAACCTATATGGGAAAAGGATCTGAAAAAGAATGAATATATGTATAACTGAATCACTTTGCTGTACACCTGAAACTAACACATTGTACATCAGCTATAATATAAAATTAAATTTAAAAAATAGCAAAAATTAAAGGTAAAGAAAGTATATTAAAAGCATCAAGAGAAAAAAAACTATGTACAGAGAACTTCCATAAGACAGTGAACTGACTTTTCACCAGAAACTTTGCAGGACATAAGAGAGTGGCAAGATGTATTCAAAGTGGTGAAAGAAAAAAAAAAACACTGCAACCAAGAATACTCTACCTGTCAAGTTATCATTCATAGTTGAAGAAGAGATAAACAATTTTATAGACAAGCACAAAGCTAAGAGAGTTCTGAAACACAAGGCTGGCTTTACAAAAAAAGAAAAAATGTTAAAGGCATTTCTCTAAGGAGAAAAGACTACAATTACAAATATAAAAAATCTCATTGGTAAGGGCAAACATTTAGTAAAGTTAGTGGATTCACTACATATAAAGCTAGTAGGAAGGTTAAAACAGAATAGTAGTAAAATCATCTATAACCACAATAAGTAGTTAAGGAACACACAGAACAAAAATATGTAAAATATGATGTTAAAGACATTAAATGTGGGGAGAGAATAAGAATGCAGAGTTGATAGGACATGTTTAAACTTCAGAGATCACCTAAAATAATGACATATATATATGAATGTGTATGCATATATATATGATTCTCATGGTAACCACAACCAAAAATTATAAAGGGATCCAAACAAAAAACCAAAGTTAGTTATCAAACCCTAAGGCAAGAGAGCAAAAGAAGGAACAAAAAAAAGAACTACCTATCAGTAATTACTTTAAATGTAAATGGACTAAATGCTCCAATCAGAAAAAATAGGGTGGCTGAATAGATAAGAAAAGACATACACACACACACACACACTACCTATAAGACACTCACTTCAGATCTAAAGCACACACAGACAAAGTGAAAGAATGGAAACAAAAAAGAAAGTTGGGGTAGCAATACTTACATCAATTAAGAGACTTTAAAACAAAGACTGCAACAAGAGACAAAGAAGGACATTACATAATAATCAAAGGATCAATCCAACAAGATATAACCTTGTTAATATTTTTACACCCAACATAGGATCACCTGAATATATACAGCAAATATAACAGACATGAAGGGAAATAGTGACAGTAATACAAGGGTAATACAGTAATAGGAGGGTATGTTAATACCCCACTTATATCAATGGATAAATCAGAAAATCAATAAGAAAAATTTAGCCTCAAACAACACATTACATCAGAGTGACTTAATAAATATATAAAGAACATTTCACTCCAAAACAGCAGAATACATATTCTTTTTAAGTGCACATGGATTATTTGCCAGGATAGATCACATGCTAGGACACAAAACAAGTCTCAGTCAATTTAAGAAGACAGAAATCATATCAGGCATCTTTTCTGACCACAGTGGTTTGAGACTAGAAAAAAATAAAAGAATACTGAAAAAAATACAATCATGCAGAGGTTAAAGCAATATGCTACTAAAAAAAACAGTGGGTAACTAAAGAAATCAAAGAGGAAATCAAAAAACACCTGGAGATGAATGATAATGAAAACAATCTAAAATCTATGGGACACAGCAAATGCAGTTCTAAGAGGGAAGTTTATCGCAATGCAAGCCTACCTTAGGAAACAAGAAAAATCTCAAAACAATCTAACCTTACAACTAAGGGAGCTAGAAAAAGAAGAATAAACAAATCCTAAAGTTAGTAGAAGAAAAGAAATCATAAAGAAATAAAGACTGAAGATCAGTGGAACTAAGATCTGTTTCTTTAAAAAGATAAACAAAATTGATAAACCTTTAGCCAGAGTCATCAAGAACACAAGCAGGCCAATATATAAAATCAGAAATGAGAGAAGAGAAGTTACAACCAACACCACAGAAATACAAAGGATTATTAGAGATTACTATGAACAATTGTATGCCAATAAAATGGACAACCTTGAAAAAAATGGATACATTCCTAGAAATGTACAGTCTCCTGAAACTGAATCAGAAAGAAATAAAAGATATATGTACATACCAATTACCAGGAGTGGCTTGGTAATCAAAAAACTCCAACAAACAAAAGTCTAGGACCATAGTCCTCACTGGAGAATTCAACCAAACATTTAGAGAAGAGTTAACAACTATCCTTCTCAAACTATTCCAAAAAATTGCAGAGGAAGGAATGCTTTTGAATTCATACTACAAGGCCAGTGTCACCATGATTCCATAACAAAGCAAAGACATGACAAAAAAAGAAAATTATAGGCCAGTATTACTGGTGAACATAGATGCAAAAATCCTCAACACAATATTAGCAAGCCAAATTCAGTAATGCGTTAAAAGGCTCATACACCAAGAGTAAGTGGGATTTATCCTGTGGATGCAAGAATTGTTCAATATCCACAAAACAATGTATGATACACTATATTAACACATTGAAAAATGAAAATTATATAATCAACTCAATAGATGTAGAGAAAACTTTTGACAAAATTCAACACCCATTCATAAGAAAAACTCTAAACAATTTAGGTATAGAGGGAACATATCTCAACATAACAAAGGCCATTTATGACACACCCATTTTCATCATCCTACTCACCAGTGAAAAGCAGGAAGTATTTTCTCTAAGATCAGACTCAAGACAAGGATACCAACTCTTACTACTTTTATTCAACATGCCATTGGAAGTCCTAGCCACAGCAATCAGACAAGCAATAGAAATAAAAGGCATCCAGATTGGAAGGGAAGAAGTAAAACTGTCACTATTTGCAGATGACATAATACTATATATAAAAAATCCTAAAGATGCCATAAAAACAACTATCAGAATACATGAACTCAGTAAAGTTCCAGGATGCAAAATTAATACACAGAACTCTACTGTTTCTGTATACCAACAATGAACTATCAGAGAAAATTTTTAAAAAGCATCAAAAAGAATAAAATACCTAGGAACAAATCTAACCAAAGGTATAAATGACCCTTACACAGAAAAGTATAAAACATTGATGAAAAGATGCCACAAACAAATGGAAAAGATATACTATACTCATGCATTGGAAGAGTTCGTATTGTTAAAGTGACTACCCAAGGTACTCTACAGATTCAATGCAATTCTTATCAAAATACCCATGGCATTTTTCAGAGAACTAGAACAAATAATCCTAAAACTTGTATGGAAGCAAAAAATACTTCCAATAGCCAAGACAATCTTGAAAAAGATGAGCAGAGCTGGGGTATCATGCTCCCTGATTTCAAACTATCCTACAGAGATACAGTCATCAAACCATGTGGTAGCAGCACAGAGACAGATGCATAAATCAGCATAAATCAGTGGAACAGGAGCATCCTGAAATGATTCTACACTTATTGGGCAATTAATCTGCAGCAAAGAAGGCAAGAATATACAACGGGGAAAAGACAGTCTCTTCAATAAATAGTGTTGGGAAAACTGGACAGCTACATGGATAATAATAACTTGGGACTACTTTTTTAATCATATACAAAAATACATTCAAATCTTTAATCCATTTTGAGTTTAAGACCTGGAACCATAAAACTCCAAGAAGAAAACATAGGCAGTAAGCTCCTTGGCATCAGCAGTATTTTTTTTTTTGTGGATATGTCTCCTCAGGCAAGAAAACAAAAGTAAAATTAAATATTGGGGCTACAGTAAACTAAAAAGCTTTCACACAACAAAGGAAGCTATCATCAAAACAAAAAGGCAGCCTACTGAATGGGAGAAGATATTTTTAAACTATATATCCAATAAGAGGTTAATAGCCAAAATATATCAATACAAAGAATGCATACAACTCAACATTTTTAAAAAAATCTGATTAAAAACTGTGCAGAGGATCTGAATAGACATTTCTCCCAAGAAGACATACAGATGGCCACTAGATACATGAAAAGATGTTCAACATCAATAATTATGAGGGAAATGCAAATCAAAACCCCAAGTAGGTATCACTTCACACCTGTCAGAATGGCTATTATCAAGAAGACCACAGATAAAAAATATTGGCAAGGACATGGAGAAAAGGGCACCCTCATGCACTGTTGGTTGGATTTTTAATTGATGTGGTCACTATGGAAAATAGTATACAGGTTCCTCAGGGTATTAAAAATAGAACTACCATATGAACCAGCAATTTCACTTCTGGGTATTTACCCAAAGAAAACAAACACTATTTTGAAAAGATATATGCATACTAATGTTCTTTGCAGCATTATCTGTAATAGCCAAGATATTGAAGCAAACAATGTGTCCATTGATAGACGAATAAAGAAAGAAGATGTGGTATACATATACAATGGAATATTACTCAGCCATTAAAAATGAAATCTTGCCATTTGCGACAACATGGATGGACCTAGAGGGTATCATTCTAAGTGAAATAAGTCAAATAGAAGACAAACAAGTACAACATGATCTCATTTAGTTGTGGAGTCTGAAAAATGAAACAAAACAAGACAAATGCAGAGAACAAATGAATATTTGCCAGAAGGGAGAGGGTTGGGAGGTGGGTGAAATAGGTGAAGGGGATTAAGTGATATAAACCTCTAGTTATATAATAAATAACAGTGATGTAATATACAGCATAATATGGTAAATAATATTTTAATAGCTTTGTATGGGGACAGATGGCTACTATCTGTATTGTGGTTATCATTTCATAGTCTATGTAAATGTCAAATCATTATATAGAACACCTGAATGAGAAAGTCTAAATAAGAGTTCATGGTGCACATCTGTGTTTCTCCAACAGTAAGAGTTTCTCTTGTTCCCTAGAAGGGAGAAGAATTTGTGGGAACATATGAGAGTATAGGGGACGCTCAAGGAATCATGGTTAAGTGCCACTTAAACACACACACACACACACACACAAACCAATTATTACATTGCTAAAACAACAGCTCAAGAGAAAAATAGAAAATTCTCAAAATACAAAAGGATACTAATAATCATCTTAGAGGTAATAGTTTATGCCAATAAATTAAATATCTTAGGAGATCTGTTTTTAAGTTACTTAACTGTGTCACAGTACATAGGTGAAGATCTCCAGAAATGGCAAACACATGTAGCACCAGTAAAATTTATAAGGTCTGACATGAAACAAATTATCAGACATGCAAAGAAGCAGGGAAATGCTACCCATAATGAAGAGAAAAATCAATCAAGAGAAACAGACTACACTGACATAGATAATCGTATTTTAAAAACCTTAAAATAGGTGTTATAACTATTTCTGATATACTCAAGATGACAGAGGATTGACATGTTTTACATCTACTGAAATATATACAAACACACAAAGTGAACTTTTAGAGATATAAATTATAATGTCTGAAACAACAGATTCATCGGATAGGATTAACAGCAGATTACAGAACAAAGTATTTGTGAACTTGACGACGTAGCAACAAAAAATGTCCCAAATAAAAGAGAGAAAATGTCAAAGGAGAAGGCAGAGGAGCAGGAAGAGGATGACCAAGCATCAGTGAACTGTAAGACAACTTCAAGTGGGTTCATGTTCTTGTAATTGGAGTCTCCTAATGCAGGAAGGAGGTTCAGAAATAATGGTCAACTTTTTTTTTCCTAATTTGATTAATAGTATAAATCCCTAGATCCAAGAAGAGAATCCAAAGAATTTTGAAAACAAAGAATTAAGTAGAAATACTTATCACTGCCTGATATCAAGATATTTTCAGGCTACATTATTGCAAAGGTTATTTAATGGTAAAAAGGGTTTTGGTTTTTTTTTCAACAAGTGGATACCCCATGAAAAAAAATGAACTTCACATCATAAGCAAAAGTTAAAGTGGATCAGAGACCTAAATAAATGTACAAACAAAAACCATAAAGCTTCTAGAACACAGAATTTAGTGAACCTATGTCACGCAAAGATTTCTTAAATTTGACACAGAAATTACGAACTGTAAAAGAAAAATATTAATAAAATAGACAATAAAAAGTCAACACTTTTGCTTTTCCAAAGACACTTAAATCTTAAAAGGCTAGCAGAAAATATTTGCAAAACATACATCCCAACAAGAACTTGCATTAGAAACTGTATACTGTTTACCTTTGAACAATATGGGGGTTAGAGGTACCCACCCTCTATGCTGTCGAAAATTTTGTATAACTTAGAGTTGGCCCTCCATATCCGAGGTTCCTTTCTATTCCCACATTCAACCAACTGAGGATCATGTAGTATCGTAGTTTTACCAGTGAAAAAGAAAACATGTATAAGTGGACTCTTGCAGGTCAAACCTGTGTTGTTCAACAATCAACTGTATGTATGTGTTTATATATATATCTCAATAATAAAAAGACAGCTCAAATATTTTGTCCAATTAAAAATGGGCAAAATATTTGGATACTTCAAAAAAGATCTCTGTTAGGAAAGAAGCATATTAAATAGTACTTGGTAGCATTTGACTCTGTGAGAATGCAAATCACAACTCCCATGCACTACTACTCCATACACATTATAATTGCAAAAATTAAAAAGGTGAATCATACCAAGTTTTGGAGAGGATGGAAAATGACTGGAACTCTCATACACTGTAGTGGGAGTGTAAAATGATACAACCATTTGCAAAAACATTTTAGCAGCTTCTTAAAACATTAAACATACACCTAACTTACGACTCAGCCACTATTACTGTTACACATTATAATGTTTAGTAATAATGGCTACAATATTACTAGCCAAAATTTCTAGGTATTTGCCTAAGAGAAACAAAAGCATGTATAAGCATAAAACTTCTACAGAAATGTTCAAAGCAACTTTATTACAATAGTCTAAATGTCTATCAATAGATAAATGAATAAACAGATTGCGATATATACATACAGTAGAATAATGCTAACTGTTGTTATATCCCCAAAGTAATGTTGAACAGAATATACCATACCAAAAACCAAAAAGCATATGTGCTGTATGATTCCATTTATTAAAAGTTCAAGGAAATGTAAAATAAATTGACAGAAAATTGTTTTTTACCAGGGGACAGACAAGATGGGTGGAGAGGTATGGGAGAAAGGGATTACACAGGAAACTATGAAAGTGATGGATGTGTGTAGTATCTTATTGCAATGATGGTTTCATGGGGGTGAACATGTAAAAATGTATTAAATTTCCACTGATAAATATATATAATGAGATGCTGCTACATATCTATCATAATAGATCAAGATAAAGAGACTTACTACTAATTGTTGGCAAGGATTTGGAGCCACTGGAACTCTCATACATTTCTAATAGGGAACATTTTCTTATAACGTGAAATATGTACGTATCGTATGATGCAGCTCTTCCACTCCTCTGTATTTATATCCAAGAGGGATTAGAACAGATGAGTTGTTCATATGTGTTTGTAGCTGTTTTATTCATTAATTAAATCTCAAACCTGAAAATAACTCAAATATTTATCATTGGTGAATGGATAAACAAGTTGGGTCACATGCTCACATGACATAATAGCTGACCCTTGAAAAACACAGTTTGAATTGTGTGGGTCCAGATTTTTTTCCCAACATACGAACTATAGTATTACACAATCCACAGTTGGTTGAATCCATGGGTGTGGAACCACGGTTACAGAAGGCCAACTATAAGTTTTATGAGGATTTTTGACTACGTGGAAGGTCAGTACCCCTAGTCTCTGTGTTGTTCAGGGGTCAGCCATATACTATTCAGCAATGAATCCTGCATGCAACAACACTGATATATGTTGTAAGTTATAGGGCATGAAATAATCCAGTCAAAAATTTACATGAATGATTCCATTTCTAGTAAATTCTACAGCAGGCAGAACTAAGTGTTTCAGTGATGGAAAGCATATCAAGATTGACTGTAAAGGAGATTTTTAAGAACTTTTTAAGGGATGGACATTTTATTGGTGGTTACACGCATTTGTCAAAATTCATCAAGTTGTACACCTAACATCGGCACTTTTTACTGAGTGTAAATTATATCTCAATATAGTTGATTTAAACAACATTGAAGTACCCCGTTTCTAAGAAGCTGAATCTTAAAATATTGACATAACATCTCATAAGATACTACAATATGAATTCCTGCAAAAACTTAATACCTTTTATTTTTGTGAAGCTGAAATTCAGAGTCACATCTACAATTAAGGTTATGATCTACTCTTTCAGAATTCGAAAAAGAGTGTAAAAAGGAAAGCACTGGTCTACATACGAATTGCTAAAAATCCAGCCATATTCAATTCATGTATACACAAAATTATTGGATTTAATATCCATTTAAAAATGTGAAATCCAGCCATATTCAATTCACATATACACAAATGTATTGGATTTAATATCCTTTTAAAAAGGTGCAATTTGTATAATTTGTCCTTTTACCTATTTGGGCTAAATTTGTTCTGCATACAACGGTTCAGAATTTGTTCTGAGTACAACAGTTACCTCTGATTATTGTTAGAATGTGTCAGATTTCAACGAAGAGCCTTTCAGTCTAAATGCAGTATATATTATATATTATAGTATATATATAGTAGTTCTAACAAAATTAGAATTCAGAGCATTTTTCTCATGTCTAAGGAGCTTGTACTCACATTTCATGGCTCGCCTCAGGTGATGCCTCACGGAGTTAGCAGGGGTCCACCTGCCCAGTGCACTGTCTTCAAGGCTGTAGTTCTTTCTGCTCTGGACACTCTTCTTACAGTCTTCACATACTCCTCTCCCTCCCTGCATTTAGGTTCTAGGTCTATACTATAAAATTCAGGCTTTCCGATACAAAATTCTAAAATAGACTTTTACTTTCCTATTCTACATTTTAAAATCTTGTTTCTTTTCCTCTAAGACATAACTTATGCATTAAACTTTAAGTGTATTTTTTATTATTCAAGGCTGTAGGTTCTGTGACAGAGTACTTTGATTTTTTTGTCACTGCTTTATATTTAGTGCCTGTTTACAACAGGTACTCTGGAAATATTATTTAGATCGACACCAGCTTGGGCACATAAATGAATGGAGGCATCTGAGGTGTGTCAGAGTTCTGACTTACCATACTGATCAAGTTTCTGTTTTTCAACCTTGGTGTTAGCTCAGAAAAGTGAGAAATCGGGATTTCTCAGCTGGAGCTGCAGAAAAAAATAAAATCTGAGCCATTTAGAAAACAAGCTATACATCTGTAATAAAGCATAGTTTCCTATCTACTTTCAGGAAGACTAAAGGACTTAGAAATTAAAAACAAAAACTTATTTTCAGTTCTACTGTCTGAACACATCGATTGTCTCCATTAATTTATCCTGATCTATCACCCAGTCAATACAACATTTATTCTCATCCTCCCTCTTTCCCTGATCACCTTCGTCCTCTATCTCCTTGCCAAGTGACGGTAATCACTTTCAAACTCACCAAGTGTAGATACTGAAAAGCAACAGAATTGTTCTTTTTCTTTTTACCTGATTCCAACTAAAATCCAAATTGAACCTAAATTCAGGTCAAGAATATGTGGGCTACCTACTTTTTATATCCAACCTCTTCACCATCCAAAAGTATTTATTCACATTTGGCCCCAGTAGAAGGGGATTGAGCATAGGAAGGACAGTGGCAACTTGCAAAGGAATCTATTTGCTTTCTTTGGTCTGTGACACAGATTTGACTTATTCATCACCTCTGGTTCTACTGCCTGAATTTCAACAGGAGAAATTACAGCTCTGTGTTTTCTGCAGCAGACCAATTTAGCATGACAGAAAACGGTTTACTCTCATTTGCTTCTGCTACTAACTAGTGTCAGACAAACTAGTTTTTTTTTTTTTTTTTTTAAGTAAGGAAAAATAAGAAACTAAAATCAAGAGTGAACTAGGTTTGGATTCATTCAAGATTTGTTATTTGTTAGGTTTGACCTTGGGGAAGTATTCCACTCAGGTTGATTCACACAGAGTGTTACAAGGATTAAGTGGAGAAATTTTGGTAACATACTTAGCAAGGAAGACAATGGGGTCTCACCAAAACAGCAGCAATTCCAGAGTAGAATGGAGCTCCACAGTGAAAGTCAGCCTCAGAATCCCCACTGACTGGGTTCCTGTCAGCAAGACTGGGTTGTTTTCACCTCTCGGCCATCAAGATAATTCTGTAAAATAATCATTTATATTAATAACATAATTGGAGTGAGGTGGTTGATCTATTATCACCATATTTATCCACTCAATTTTCCTTCAATTGTTCCACCTATTTTTATATTTTATAAATGTATCTTTAAGAAAGTCTATAATACAGGAATATGTGAATATTGTAACAAATCCTTGATGAGTTTTGTTGAGTAAAATATTTGCATATTGAATTAATGCCATCCACAATGCTTTTCCTCTAATAAGAAACCTTTGGTTTGGTATCAAATGAGTAATAAGAACTCTAATTTTACATTAATATTCATAAAAAGTAATGTCATCCATGAGCTTTTTCTCCATGTAATTTGGACAGTAGCACAGGAAGTATCTTGAGAATTTTATTCATAAAGAACATGTCAGTTCAGCCTGAGATTAAAAATTTAATAAACTAGTATACAGATTTTAATATCTTTTTTGTCCATTGGTTTAGGATTTGAAGAAGATTTGGGAAATAATATTTCCATTGAAATTTTAATACAATTGTAACTTTTATAGAGATTACTTTCCTCTAATACTCATTTTAGGAGTTGTCACCATAAAAGAACTTAATGAATTTTACTAATATTCAGGCAACTTTATTTAGAGTAAGAGAAGTTGGTATTACCACTGTAGCAATTTGCAAGAGATAATATAAGGCAAACTCTTCCCCAGCAAACAACAACTGTCTGCAAATTCTTTTCCATAAATAATCAAAAAAAATTTGTTCAGAAATCATTTCAACAGATGCCAACCTATGAATAATTGCTATAACAAGGGAAACTTCCCTCGTAGAGTTTTCCAGATTTTCTGATTTGTAGTCATCTGTAGTAAAAAGTGTTTATCATTATATTTTTGTACAATGACCAAATCATATAATAAAACTTAAATGGGTTGAATCAAACAAAAATAGAATTTCTGTGATAAGAATACAAACATTCATACTGCTATTTTTTCTTTTTTTTCTTTCTTCCCTCCTTTTCTTGTCCTGCTTTTAACACTCAAATGCAGAAGTCTAAATTCACCACAAGAGAGGCTGCTCTTAGAATGATGCAGAATATCAGGTGTTTCATTTGACATGGTATTGTTAGTTTTATTATAAATTGAATTTAATTGAAAGTTAAGGTGCTTAACATAGAGGTTGAAAGTAAGCATGTGAATAATGTTGAAAATGGAGACTTTACTTTTACTATAAATTCAGTATTTAATGATTAAAGCAGTCATACATATAACAGTATTGTGATATAAAATAGAACAATAGGTTATATAATCTGCTTTAAAGGTCATTATGATAAATGACAAAAATTTCATAATATAATTAGTAACTTTTGAAATGTAGTTCTTGGCATTTTTACTTGTTCATAAGAGCACTTTTTTTTTAACCTGTGAAGTGTTTGTACTTTGATGTTGATCCATCATTATTTTTTGGTGTGAAAATTATCCAAGCCTCTCAAAATGCACTGAGGATATTTTTAAATTTTGTATACTCTGTAAGGGTTTATATAACAAGGAAATTATTATTTGAAGTATTGTTTTAAAAAGATTTTTATACAGTTATGAGCCTGTTCCCATTTACAGGGTAATATTTAAGCCACTTTTAATAATTCCTCATTGATACTGTTTTTTGAAGAATGTCAGATCCTTTTTCCAACATTAGAAATTTGTAACATTCAAGGACATGAAAGAAGGGGGCTGAGCTGGAAAGGGCTCTGGATCCAGTGCCCAGAATTCCCACACTATGCTGTTCCCTCCTGTTCAGTATGCAAGGTGATGCATGCACACTAAGCTGGAGTCATATTTAAAGCCAAAATCCAAGATAGTCTTCTCTGATATCAGGAAAAAATCAAGGTTGCTTACTATTATCATTAACATTGTTCTCTTTGAGTAGATGATGTAAAAACAAGAGAAATAAAAAAGTATAAAATTAGTAAGAAATAAACAGCAATAGCAAAGTGATTGTGTGTGTGCACATTTTACAATTTTATAGATAGAAATCCTAAGGTAAGCTAGTTAACACTTCAAAGGAGCAATACACACAATAGTAATATTAAGAATTATTAGACAGTAAATACCTATGGAAACAACCAGTGTCTCAATAACAACAAAAATTCACAGAGCTAGACATCATCATAAGTTCTTCAGATCTCTCCCTCTCACCTTCTCTGTCTGTATCTCTATATCATTGCTGATCAAAATAATATAAACTGCACTGGTAAACACTAAGGTTGGATAAAGAAACCATGTATTATAAATATGTCAGCCCTTCCTGAACAAATATGATCCCCATAAAAATACTAACAGCTCTGTCAACTATATAAACTTTAAATATGAAAAAGTGAAATGAAAATTGGGCAGCAGTATTCTAAAATTTAGTAATATTGAGGAGCCGAGTCCTATTGGATACTGAAACATATTGCAGAGCTACGGAATTTATGGTATCATAGTAATTGCACACACACAGCTCAACACAATAAAGACCAGAAATAGAAAAATGTTTTAACATATGATAAAAGTGGCATTCAAAATAAGTGGGTAATCAATAGAGTATTAAGTAAATGACATTGGGATTGCTGGATAGTCATCTAAACAAAATCGTTCCTTCCCTCCTTCACTCTTTATAACAATTTAACTGCAAGTTAATCATCAATAGTAGATTTAAATACTAAAAATGCACCACAAAATTATTTGAAGAAATCATGGGATATTAAGCAATTATATTTTTGAAATCAGCATATTAAAAATATAATCTTGAAGTCATATTTCTGCTATACATCAAAGTACAATTTTTGAATGAAAAATACTAATGTAAAAAACTTAAAGCATAAAAAATTCAAACTGAGAAAATATTTGCAACCTATACACATGAATAGGGCATGTTTCCTTAACACCAGTTGATACAGATACAAGACAAACAGGGATTTAACTGACAGGTCATTAGGAAAAAAATACTGAAATAGAAATACAAATAACATTTACACAAATATTCTCACTGTAAATAATAATTTGAAAGTTAAAGTCATGAGATATATATCTATATTATATATTACTACAAATTAAGAAAGACAGTGTGATAATAACTCGCTGCTCAGAGTGTGGAGCGAGGAACACTCCCATAACAAGAACCACTCCCAGTTTGGGTCCAGTTAATTAGCTAATATCTATCAGAATTATCACATGTCACATAATTTGATTTAGCAACTCAATGTTTAAGATTTTACATCCAACTATGAGCCCATGGGTATATATGTAAAGATAGGTATGTACAATACAATGCTATTCATTGGGGTATGTTTGTAGTAACAAAATATACAAACCAATTTAGTGTCCAACAACACAGAACTAATGAAGTATAATATCCCCTTGCAATGAAGTTACTATGAAATCGAAAAAACAAACAAACAGAAACAATGTGTCACAGCCATCACTGATATGAACCCCACCCCCAGAGCAAAATGCTATATGGAAAGAGTTTGTAGAACAGTGTCTATGGTGTGTAGCATCTAGGATGGAAGAAGTAATGGAAAAGGTGAATGACAATTACTGGATTACTACACAAGCAACACGTGACAGTTGCATTTGTGGAAATCTGAGTCCCAGAGGACAAAAGGTCACTGGAAGATTAACTTTCATTTTGGTTTATACACATACACACATACGTCTATATACACATATATATGTGTAGACATATATACATATACAGATATATATATATGCCTTCACTGTTTGAATTTTATTTTACCTTTGCAAATATTATCTATTCAATAAATTCCTAACAATTTAAAATGTATTTATAACATGTGAACTTAGTTAACCTGTTTGAAACTAAAACTTAGTTTAGATCTAAAGAAAGTGTTGTTGCATTCTACTTGAATTTTAAAATAATTGTGTTTTGAAAACCCACCAAATCAAAACATGTATTAGTAACAGAAAATATTACTTATAAAATGATTTTGAGTGGTTTCTGTAAGTTTTGTGAAATCAAAGTACTACACAGTAAGAATATGCTCTGGGCTCAAAAATAAATGAAAAACAATCAGTTATAACAAACAACTTGAAGAAACTTTGAACGACTGATGTATATTGCCATGCTTGAGATGTTTAGAAAGGAAGACAGGAAATTTCTGTTCTCCCTAATAAATAATTCCTGGCCATTCTATTATTTTGTAAATGGTTTCTGACTTTCAAGAATATCATTTAACAGCAAGACAGACCATAGAGATAGAACCAAATTTCCTTTTGATGTATGACTTTCAAAGTTATAGTTTCCTTTTGATCCAAATATATATTAGATTATCTTTTTCCATTCAAACTCTTGACATTTTGCTACTGAGTTGAGGCCCAGCCTCATAGCTAATGACATTACCTTAACATGATGAGTTCACTTGGTGAAGTTTTAGAACAAGGACTTTTGGAGTGGAACAGAGTTTTCTTCCTTTCTTTCCCAAAGTGGCCAATTTCAGTGGCTACTCTGAGATATATGTAAATATGCGTTCCAATACAAGTTAACATATTGTTATTAACTTGTAATGGTAATGTATTTCAAGTGTTCATGTGCAGTCAATATGGAAATTGAATTTCATCTGCAAGCAGAAAGAAGTTACCTCTTCTAAATGAAGAGTTTATGAATATGGAAATGTGAGGCTAAATCATAGTATGACCATCTTTTCTGAGATATTTAATTACCTGAAAGAAGCCTGAGACATTGTCATTTGTAAGGAAAAATGACAGCCTGTAATAAAGAAAAGGAATGCTAAGGATGTATTTTAACAATATATTATTAAAGAGAGTGAAATAGGATATGGAAAGAGAGAAGGACTCCAGAGGAATAAATTACATGCAGCTCAGACTCTCTCACTACCTACCTGTATGACCACTATTTTCTCTTGATTAGCTATTAACTGGTTATAATACATGCCTTATCTCCTTCCGATATTTTTTGTAATGAAGAAATGGAAAATATATATGGAAGTCATTTTTAGAGCTTTAAAAAACACCCTTTGAATATATCATTTTCATTTCATTTCAAATTCTGGAGGCTTTTTATTTATTTATTTATTTTTTTGCGGTATGCAGGCCTCTCACTGTTGTGGCCTCTCCCGTTGTGGAGCACAGGCTCCGGACGCACAGGCTCAGCGACCATGGCTCACAGGCCCAGCCGCTCGGTGACATGTGGGATCTTCCCGGACCGGGGCACGAACCCGTGTCCCCTGCGTTGGCAGGCGGACTCCCAACCACTGCGCCACCAGGGAGGTGTTTTTATTATTTGATAGCCATGATGACATTGGTAACAATAACCAAGTAATTAAAAGAGAATCTCATCATTATTCACTTAATGACTTTTCATGACTAAATAATTTGCCACTAAATAATTTGTCCTGGAAAAGAAGGAAGCTTGGTTTCTTTTCCCACTGGGAAAGCGGAAAATATAACAGGTAACTAAACCTCTTAAAAGAGTGGGAGAAGTACTGATGAATGTCTCTGCATCCAACTTTTCATTGAACAATAAATGTACTCTCACATTTCTACGTTGTTGAAGGAAAAAAATTTTTGTTTGACTGAAGAGGCAGGTCCGCACTGTCCTTCCCAGCTCCTTTCGGCCGTTTTGGGGAAAGCTTTCCTCTAATTCTGTTCATTGGTAGCAGCAACAGCTGGTCCTCCTCCCTCTGATGGAGACTGCCGCCATTTCCTTTCCCACGCCAGCTGATGAGGGTGTCTATTATTTATGATCATTAGATTACGCTCATCCCTCAGCTTTCGGGCAGGTATACAAAAACAAATCAGCACATCAATCTTTTCCTCCCGAGTTTCCAGTCTACGAATTCACACCTGCCCCTTTCCTCTATTTATTAGGCAAGAGCCTGTATCCACAGATGGGCCTTACAGCAGGAAGGAAAGGAAAAACAAAATTTAAAAGCATGAAAACCTACACATAATTCTGTCATCTTGTTCATATTATTAAAAAAGGAAAGATCATTAGCACTTGATATTCTATGGTTGCGAGTCATCCTCAGCAGTGTTTCATTTTCACTGAATGTCGTTTAGATGCAAATACATCAGGACATGTAAATACCAAGGATATGATTTATATGTTCAAATTGTTTAAAATACATAGAGAAAGAAAATACTTTTGATGCAGTAAAGAAATAAACATTTCTTTTTGAAACACTGAGTAGCCCTAACAGATATTTTAGCATCTGGGAGAAGGACTAAAACACAGGTCTTTTCCGAAGTAGACATATTGCAGTGTTTTAAAGAAAATGAACCAGAGCATCCCTATTTAAAGACCTCCACGGTTTTCAAAATAGTGTTTCTCTTATGCAAAGTGTTACAAAGCCAGAAGTATTTCTACAGTCCTTCCCACATGTATAAAGTCACCCTGATGTTCAGTGAATTTGTAGATACTGATCGCCTTAAAACTGCAGTTTGAATTGAATTAACTGAACTTTTTGGCTTCCTACAAGAAACGTAACTTGATGGACAGTATGTTTATCTGTAATATAAGAAATATAAAACTAAGTTTAGTAACTTTTGAAATGTAATAAGATGAATCAAAGTTGAGGCCAGAGATTTCTTTTAGGGTTCTTATTAACAAGGCCACTGCAAATAAATGAAAAGTAAAAATAGTGAGGGTAAAGCCCTGTGAAGAGGGCATCACTTCTGTACTAAAGATAGATGTGGCACATACATAGAATGGAATATCACTCAGCCATAAAAAGAAATGAAACTGAGCTATCTGTAATGAGGTGGATAGACCTAGAGTCTGTCATACAGAGTGAAGTAAGTCAGAAAGAGAAAGACAAATACCGTATGCTAACACATATATATGGAATTTAAGAAAAAAAATGTCATGAAGAACCTAGGGGTAAGACAGGAATAAAGACACAGACCTACTGGAGAACGGACTTGAGGATATGGGGAGGGGGGAAGGGTGAGCTGTGACAAAGCGAGAGAGAGGCATGGACATATATACACTAACAAACGTAAGGTAGATAGCTAGTGGGAAGTAGCCGCATAGCACAGGGAGATCAGCTCGGTGCTTTGTGACCGCCTGGAGGGGTGGGATAGGGAGGGTGGGAGGGAGGGAGACACAAGAGGGAAGAGATATGGAAACATATGTATATGTATAACTGATTCCCTTTGTTATAAAGCAGAAACTAACACACCATTGTAAAGCAATTATACCCCAATAAAGATGTTAAAAAAAAAAAAAGATAGATGTTTAAACACATGCCCTCTGACATGGCCTTCACCTGAATTTCTAGCAGCAGCTGCACCTTAAAGTGTACTCAAGGTAGATAACTCTGGAAAAAACACTGAAAGTGGAAAAAAATTACTTTCTAGATGTTTAGTTCAACACTACAATTATGTAAAAATAAATATAATATTAATTCTGATAATATTCTCAACATGTCATCTATTTATAATTTCCCTGCTTTCAGGTATAGCCTATACAGAATCTCACCAAGGTTAAAGTGAAACTAAGGCAAAAGATGAATATTAGTCCTAAAGAAATAAGGTTTGAATGAAGTATCTTTTATTTTTGAATTATGTTTAAACTCTATTGAAAATCTAAACCTGCTTAATTATAAGGATTTTAAAATCCAAAATTCACTTCTAGTGTCCCCTTTCTCTATCACTATTTATGTCTGTATCTACATCTACAGCAATATCTACATCTATATTCACATTTATATTCCTTGTTTTATCCCTATACTATTCATATGCAAAGCAATGTAACTATTTCAAGGGTGTCAGACTAACAAAGCATTACTAGATTTTGTTTTCCCTAAAATTGTCAGTTTGTTAAAAATAAGCCTGTGTTAGGTGGATTCTATCAAACATTTAAAGAGTTAACACCTACCCTTCTGAAACTCCTCCAAAAAATTTCAGAGGAAGGAACACTCCAAAGCTCATTCTACAAGGCCACTATCAGGCCTGATACCAAAACCAGAAAAAGATATCACAAAAAAAGGAAATTACAGGCCAATATCACAGATGAACACAGACACAAAAATTCTCAACAAAATAGTAGCAAACCAAATCCAACAACACAGTAAAAGGATCACCATGATCAAGTGGGATTTATCTCAGGGATGCAAGGATTTTTCAATATTCGCAAATCAATCAGTGTGATACACCACATCAACAAACTGAAGAATAAAAACTGTATGATCATTTCAGAATATTCAGAAAAAGCTTTTGACAAAATTCCACACCCATTTATGATAAAAACTCTCTAGAAAGTGGGAATACAGGGAACCTATATCAACATAAAAAAGGCCATAAATGACAAACGACAGCAACATAATAAAGGCCATATACAACAAACCCACAGCAAACATCATTCTCAAAGGTGAAAAACTGGAAGTATTTCCTCTAAGATCAGGAACAAGACAAGGATGCCCACTCTCGCCACTAAAAATCAGCATAGTTTTGGAAGTTCTAGCCACAGCAATCAGAGAAGAAAAAGAAATAAAAGGAATCCAGATTGGAAAGGAAATAAAACTGTCACTGTTTGCAGATGACATACTATACATACAAAACCATAAAGATTCTACCAGAGCAAGATCCTTTTTGACCCACCTCCTAGAGAAATGAAAACAAAAACAAAATTAAACAAATGGGACCTAATGAAACTTAAAAGCTTTTGCACAGCAAAGGAAGCCATAAACAAGACAAAAAGGCAACCCTCAGTATGGGAGAAAATATTTGCAAATGAAGCAACTGACAAAGGATTAATCTCCAAAATATACAAGCAGCTCATGCAGCTCAATATCAAAGAAACAAACAACCCAATCCAAAAATGGGCAGAAGATCTAAATAGACATTTCTCCAAAGAAGATATACAGATTGCCAACAAACACATGAAAGGATGATCAACATCACTAATCATTAGAGAAATGCAAATCAAAACCACAATGAGGTATCACCTCACACCAGTCAGAATGGCCATCATCAAAAAATCTACAAACAGTAAATGCTGGAGAGGGTGTGGAGAAAAGGAAACCCTCTTGCACTGTTGGTGGGAATGTAAGTCGATACAGCCACTATGGAGAACAGTATGGAGGTTCCTTAAAACACTAAAAATAGAACTACCATATGACCCAGCTATCCCACTACTAGGCATATACCCTGAGAAAACCATAACTCAAAAAGAGTCATGTACCACAATGTTCATTGCAGCACTATTTACAATAGCCAGGTCATGGAAGCAACCTAAGTGTTCGTCGACAGATGAACAGATAAAGATGTGGCACATATATACAATGGAATATTACTCAGCCATGAAAAGAAACGAAATTGAGTTACTTGTAGTGAGGTGGATGGACCTAGAGTCTGTCATACAGAGTGAAGTAAGTCAGAAAGAGAAAAACAAATACCGTATGCTAACACATATATATGGAATCTAAAAAAAAAAAAAGGTTCTGAAGAACCTAGGGGCAGGACAGGAATCAAGACACAGACATAGAGAGTGGACTTGAGGACATGGGGCAGGGGAAGGGTAAGCTGGGACTAAGTGAGAGAGTGTCATAGACATATATACACTACCAAATGTAGCTAGTGGGAAGCAGCCACATGGCACAGGGAGATCAGCTCAGTGCTTTGTGATCACCCAGAGGGGTGGGAAAGGGAAGGTGGGAGGGAGACGCAAGAGGGAGGGGATATGAGGATGTATGTATATGTACAGCTGATTCACTTTGTTATACAGCAGAAACTATCACAAAAAAGTAATTACACTCCAATAAAGATGTTAAAAGAAAAAAAAAGATTCTACCAGAAAACTCTTAGAGCTCATCAATGAATTTGGTAAAGTTGCAGGATAAAAAATTAATGCACAGCAATCTCCTGCATTTCTATACACTGACAATGAAAGATCAGAAAGAAACACCATACACAAAAATAAACTCAAAATGGATTGAGGACCTAAATGTAAGGCCAGATACTATAAAACTCTTAGAGGAAAACACAGGGAGACACTCTCTGACATAAATTGCAGCAAGATCTTTTTCGATCTACCTCCCTGAGTAATGAAAATAAAAACGAGCATAAGCAAATGGGACCTAATTAAACTTAAAAGCTTTTGCACAGCAAAGGAAACCATAAACAAGAAGAAAAAACAACCCTCAGAATGTTAGAAAATATTTGCAAACGAAGCAACTGACAAGGAATTAATCTCCAAAATATACAAACAGCTCATGCAGCTCAGTATAAGAAAAACAAAAAACCCAATCAAGAAATGGACAGAAGACCTAGACATTTCTCCAAAGAAGAAATACAGATGGCCAACAAACACATGAAAAGATGTTCAACATTACTACTTATTAAAGAAAGGCAAATCAAAACCACAATGATGTTATCACCTCACACCAGTCAGGATGGCCATCATCAAAAACCTACAAACAATAAACGCTGAAGAGGGTGTGGAGAAAGGGGAACCTTCCTACATTGTTGGTGGGAATGTAAATTGGTTCAGCCACTGTGGAGAACAGTATGGATATTCCTGAAAAAACTAAAAATAGAGCTACCAAGTGCTCTAGCAATCCCACTCCTGGGCATATATATGGAGAAAGCCATAATTCAAAAGGATACATGCACCCCTGTGTTCATTGCAACACTATTTACAATAGCCAAGACATGGAAGCAACCTAAATGTCCATCAACAGAGAAATGGATAAAGAAGATGTCATACATACATACAATGGAATAAAAAAGAATGAAATAAAAAAAGAATGAAATAATTTTAAAAAGGAATGAAATAATGCCATTTGCAGCAACATGGATGGACCTAGAGATTGTCATACTGAGTGAAGTAAATCAGCCAGAGAAAAGCAAACATCATATGATATTGCTTATATGTGGAAAGTAAAAAAAGGCTACAAGTGAACTTATCTATTGTACAAAACAGAAACAGTCACAGATGTAGAAAATAAACTTACGGTTACTAGAGGGTAAGTGAGGGAGGGATACATTGGAAGATTGGGATTGACACATACACACTACTATATATAAAATAGATAATAAGGGCCTACTACATAGCACAGGGAACTCTCCTCAATACTCTGTAATGGCCTATATGGGAAAAGAATCTAAAAAAGAATGTATATATGCATATGTATAACAGATTCACTTCGCTGTACACCTGAAACTAACACAACATTGTAAATCAACTATACCCCAATAAAATTTTTTTTAAAAAACCTGTTATAAGTCTTCTAAAATGACACAAGTCATCTAACAATATTCAGTTCTATATATAGAAGACATTGTCCCAGGAAACAGAATATGTAATTACCTAATGTCTTCTGTAGCCTGTGGTGTACTGAAATTTCTATGAAGAATGCAAACTAAGCCAACATGACTATTCCTGCTAATAGTATTGGTCTTATGATAGCCTAAACTAAGAATCATGGGAAAGATCACACATTTGTCTAAAAGCAGCAGACAATAAAAATTCCTAAAATATGAGCTATAATTAAACTTACTACATTTTATTCTATTGCTAATAAATTATGGAAGTGATGATAAATGTCTCGTGTTTGAAGTAACTTAAGTAAAATGTCTTAGTTTCCATTTTTTGTTTGTACAGAAAATTTAATTTACTTTTAAAAAATAAATGCTTCTTTAAAGGTCATGTGATAGGACTACTACAAACTTGGGAAACGGAAGCACAATATATAGACATCCTGTTAATGGCAGAATGCTATCGTTAATATTGGTTATTGCTATTGCTAGTGTATCTGAAGTTAAACCAGTGTTAAGGGAGAAAAGTAAATAAAGTCTTCACTTAACCAATTTAGTCGTGTGGTTTGAACAAGTTATTTAAACTTCTAAATTAGAGTTTTCTTACCTCAAAAATGCAAATGACAAGACTGGCTCATATTGGGTTTCTACCTTGGGAATGTCAATTTATTCAAAGATTTCAGTCTAGTAACTGAATTACATGAGTATCTTAAACAATGGCAACTCTTAACTACTACCATTTCTTATGTGAAAAATTTATGTTGAAATGCTCAAATTTTGGCAAGTGACAGAATACCAAGAGTTATACTTGGAGAAAAATATTTTAGAGATTATAGCAATGCTTTAATTTTCTTCCATCACTGATGAAGTTCTTTACAAGTCCTTTGCCCAATTCTGAATTAGATTGTGCATTTATTTGTTGTTATTGTTGAGTATTGGGTTTTCTTTATATATTCTGGATGTTTGTCTTTCTTTAAGATCAGTATTAATGTCCCCCTCTGTGTTTCTTCAAGAACAATATCTACCACTTTATTTCTTCCCTATGAATGTGTCATGTTTTCCCATTTCTTTGTAAGCCTTGTGATTTTTGTTGAAAATTGGCATTTGGTAAAAAGAAAAAGAGTCACCTCTCCCAGTCTTTACAAACTTGCTTTGTGCTAGGGAAGAATTTCATTAGTTAGCAGGGCATGTTCTGAGCCTTGGGATCAACCTGGTTTCAAGGTATAAAATCTTCTAACATCTTTTCTGGCCGCGCCTCACTCCACGTTTCTGTGTGTTCTTTTGCCCATTCCCCATATACAAATATGTTTTAAAATGACTTTTCTCTCTCAAGCTTCTTAGTACCTTAGATATTCTATTATTACTCTACCCATAATCTTTTGTCCCCGCTGACTGCGGGTCTGTAGCCCCTTTTGGCTTTCACAGGCTGTGCCCACTGCTTCCCATAGCTTTTCAGAGCCTGAGATCCCAGCTATGCAGATTTCCCCGTCAGAGTTTTCAGTTAGGTGGAACAGAAACCAATCCCTCAGGTAGCCCCCAAGCAGGTTAGAACAGGGCAAATAAGGTTTACTCTGTTCCCTGCAACTAAAAAGGAGGGAAATGGGCCAGAGGGTCGCCTCATACAACCCACCGTGCTGCACTTTGGGGGGTCGGAGCAGGGACTAGTAAAAATGCCATCCATTTTGAGTGCGTCATTTTCTTGACTGACCATTTTCCAGAGTTTCAGCTAGTCTCCAGTTGCATCTTCAGTGTTTCTGTGGGCAACACCTGAAGCTTCTTACCCCACTGCCTTGCTAGCCTCACTCTATAGCTTGTGCTTCAAGTATTTTGCTCAACAGAACACTGGCGTGTCAAGTAAATTGATGAGTGGGTTTTCACCTAAGACCAAATGTCAACATATGACTTTTTTTTTTTTTCTGGTACGCGGGCCTCTCACTGTTGTGGCCTCCTGTTGCAGAGCCTCCGGACGCGCAGGCTCAATGGCCATGGCTCACGGGCCCAGCCGCTCCACGGCATGTGGGATCTTCCCGGACCGGGGCATGAATCTGTGTCCCCTGCATCGGCAGGGGGACTCTCAACCACTGCGCCACCAGGGAAGCCCAACATATGACTTTTTATAAGGTATTAATCTAGTATGTTTGAGGTTAAAAGAAGCATTTATGCCGAAAAGGGGCTTAGTCCAAAAAAATTATACGGTAAAAAGTTGTTATCTGTACTGAAGATGTAAGAGGTAATGGTATAGAAGGATCATTATGGAAATGCCTCTGACTACCGTCACCCTTATTCCACACCTCAAACAGCATACTGCAACAATTCATTTTCCATCTCAGTGACCTACTGCTTGTGGGTTCTTGGGCAGAAGACGTCACAATGAATTACAGTAATATACGATCTTTTATGTTACAATACAGTTAGTTAATTTGCCTTTTATTAAGTGCTAGATTGAATAAGTTCATTCTTAGCCACCCTACTTCGTATAAACATCATGATGGAAATGCCATAAGGAATATGATACTGGATACATGTGCAGTTTCAAAGTTTAAACAATATGTGATCCTGAACTTCCATATGTAAATGTTGGAGGTCTTGAGGATCTACTTAAAATGTTTGAAATCCACTATTACTTACTGCCAGAGCAATCAATCTCACTTTTAATACTTTCACTTCCCTTGAACTTCCCTTTTTCCATGATTTGCATTTCCACAGTATCTCAGCTTATCCATCATTTTATTTTAGTAACACATCCATCTTGTCTAAAAGTAACACGAGATAGTCTTGAAGGTTACAGTGAAATTGTTATCACTTGACAACAAAAATGCAATCTTTTCTTTTTATACGTGTAAAATAAATCTGTCTCAGCTTTACTACTAGTAAGATAAAGATGTACAAGTATTTCCCTTGGGAAAAAAATTTTGCTTTTACCTCAGACTTATCACTATTTCCTAATGACTTTAAAACAGATATATATTGCCGTTTTTATACATACTTACAATCCTATTTTTATTTTACATGCTAATTTTTAAAGAAAAAGCAAACAGCTAGGAATTTTATCATCTATTCCATGTGGTAATTATAGTAATTATATTATTTACTCCTTTAAGCATCTAGAAGAGTTCTCATACCATGTTAAGCATCATATAAGTTACTGATAGGAGGCAGATTAAATAAAAGCTATCTTGTTTAAATAGATACATGAGTTTTGAATATTTCAATTATGTTTATTGGAATTGAATATGCTGCTTTTCTATCTAAAAGATGTTGCGTTTTACTGAAATATCCCATAATTTTTCAGTATGTACCCACTTCTCTTCTTACATTATGGTTGTATCTTTGGGAAAAAATAAGATCAAATATTTTTTAGTAAAATATGCTCTTCTGGAATCAATGTAAAGGGCAGCTAAATAACCATTCTAAATTATCAGACAACTATTTTAAGAATGCATTGATCTACACCTGAAGTCAGTATTCTCACATCACCAGGTTAATGTCAACCTAGTTTTTTAAAAAGTTGAAGGCAAGTTTTTTCAAACACAGGTATGCATCAATATTTTCGGCACTCTCAGTGTGAAATTCCAGATTATATATTCCCTGGTGTTGAGAACCACAGGCTGTGTTCTCAGTAGAACTCCTTTATCTCAGTGCTTAGATGGGCCTTCTTATTTGGAAAGCCACACAATTATAGTGCAGTTATGGATTTGGGTCAATAAAGTTTGATATGGATCTTTTTCTTTTTTCACACCAGAATCCTCAAATGGTTTTTCGCTCAAAGCCATTGCTCTGTGTTTTGCTCTTTTGTCACTGCTAATCATGGTCTTCTTTAAATGTAGGGTTTTGTTTGTTTGTTTGTTTGTTTGCCCTGCCTGTACTATCAATACAGTATTCTGAATGCCTTTCAACATGACTCTAATGATTGATTTGTTTTATCCCTTGGCTAGTTTTGCTCTGTCTTACCCCTGGGAATTTTCCAAGGGTTGGCCTTTGTCTTCTGTTTTTTTATGCGCTGTGTCCGAAGAGATCACTTGTAGTCTTGTGTTTTTCCCCTATTTTCAGTTCTGAAGTAAAGTCTTCAAAATCTTTGTTTCCCTTCTGGTCCTCCTTTCATTTGTTTTATGCTGCTGGGTTTAAGTGCAGGCATTTTGATATAAGTGAAAATTAATTTTGCAAGCAATAACCACAGCCTATATTGTACTAAGTATAAGGATAACCACTATTTGTACTGAATCAGTTTTTACTTAACAATTCCTTAACAATATACTTAGATTACTGAGCAGGACCGTATGTCAGGTGCTAACCTGAATGTGAGAAAGATCATAAAAAGAGGAATGCAAAGCTTTTGGCTACCTAGTGAAGATATCTAACTTCTTGGAAAGGAATGTTATGTTATACTGTTGTTGTTTTTTTAAATTTATTTTACTTTTGGCTGTGCTGGGTCTTTTGTTGCTGCGCGTGGGCTTTTCTCTAGTTGTGGAGAGCAGGGCCATTCTTCGTTGCGGTGTGCGGGCTTCTCACTGCGGTGGCCTCTCATGTTGCGGAGCACAGGCTCTAGGCGTGAGGGCTTCAGTAGTTGTGGCTCACGGGATCTAGAGAGCAGGCTCAGTAGTTGCAGCGCACGGGCTTAGTTTGCTCCGCGGCATGTGGGATCTTCGTGGACCAGGGCTCGAACCCGTGTCCCCTGCATTGGCAGGCAGACTCCCAACCGCTGTGCCACCAGGGAAGCCCCATGTTATATTGTTGAAAGCAACGTAAGTGACACCATATTTTCTAAATATCCCTGGGATTATATAAATGCCCCTTAACAGTTCTCCTCTGAGACAGCTTTCAGTCTTGTTCCACTCTTTTACCTGAATCTTCCTGACACTCTCAGCAACACTGTGTGACACAGTGATTTTTATTTTCCTTAAATGATTGGATAGAAATTTATGTCATAGCTAAAAATAATACTTATTATAATTATTAAGAGAAATTGTGACAATATAGTGGTTATTATAATTATATGTATACTATATAAATCATTTATCAATCAATATGTAAGTAAAATTATATATAAATACAATTGTTAACATAATGCTTGAACTCTCAAGCTCAAAAACTTTCAAAAGATATTAACTTGCTCATAAAGCAAACCCCAAATTGTTTAATTTTTAAGGATTTCCATAATTTTGCAGGACACCAGCATTTCAATCCCGTCACGTAGTTCTGACACACTATTTTATGGCTGGATCTCCTTATAATGTCTACACTCCTATTTATCCAGATACTTACCCCCATCACTTGCTTGCCTCTAAGACTGATGACACCTCTCCCTCAGTGCTCACCTTATGTCCCCCATCTCACTGATCTCTTCTCACCGGATCTAGATCCTTGCTCTTACATTATACAGCAGTAGCTTTGAATATTTTATATAACTACCCCTTAAAGAACTTTACAAACTGTCAAATCCCTTGCACATATAATTTGTCAAATTTTTCTTCACAAAATTCAGCAGTTATAAGTAAATAATTTCCAATATATTGTATATATGCTGATTCTAAAGAAAAATTATTATATTATTTAAAATGTAATCAAGTTTATGTATCACAGCTATTTGGTACCATATTTCATTAATTTAAAAACTATGTCAAAAGTCTCTGCAAGACCCAAAAAAGGTCATTCTTGCTTTTCTTTGAAGGCATATTTATAATTCCAAAAATTTTAACTGTTTTATGCTTAAAATATTTTATTGATTTTCTCTAGCAAAATATATATACATATTAAACTGCATTTATGTATGTGTACCTATGTGTACACTCATTATTTCATGTACTTATAAGGGTCAAATATTTAAATAAATTTTCTCAGGATTAAGTTGTAATAATTATTACTTATATATATAATTGGTTTAAATAAATGCCTATGTCATGCACAAATATTAAATACAAATGAAGTGAAAATTTTTTCAAAATACATCTTAAATTAATAAGCCTTTGAATTTAGTTTATGGATCTCTAAGTCAGTATTATTTGTTGGTTGAATATGGCAGTGTTCTGCATCAACTCTACTTTTCTTTTTCAACTTTGTTACCATAACCACTGAGAAGCCTTCTTCACATAGATAAGTAAAACAGAAAGAAATGTGCTGTGATATAGCAGAGTATCAGTTATTTAAACCCCTACTGATTTAAAACTCAAAAATCATATAGTGTGGGCTTCCCAGGTGGCACAGTGGTTGAAAGTCCGCCTGCCGATGCAGGGGACGCGGGCTCGTGCCCCGGTCTGGGAAGATCCCACATGCCGCGGAGCGGCTGGGCCCGTGAGCCATGGCCGCTGAGCTCTGCGTGTCTGGAGCCTGTGCTCCGCAACCGGAGAGGCCACAACAGTGAGAGGCCCGCGTAACGCAAAAAAAAAAAAAAAAAAAAAA
>NW_006769585.1:155346-162581 GCF_000442215.2 Lipotes vexillifer | reverse complement strand
CAAAAAAAAAAAAAAAAAAAAAAAAATCATATAGTACTCTACGATCAAAAATAAACCCTATGTTTCATTGGTTAATAGCTTGGTTCTGGTTTTACTCAATTTTTGCCCTGAGCCAAGAGTTGAAGACCACTTGACTTGAAATAAATGTGTTTCCTAGTCACTAGGTCTCACATTTTCTCAATACAAACACCAATATGCAGTGCATCTTCTTTATACATCGCTCCAGGATATTTTACACTCAGGGCAATGCCTAGACTGAGAAAGAAGAAATGCCTTTCTTCAGAAAATGGGTAAATGCTGGTATAATCTGACGGATTAATTTTAAGAAAAGTATGTACAGAGGTTAAAGATGTGATGTTAACATCTTTTAAATTATCTGTACATACTCAGGAAATTTTGGCATACCCTCAGAAATATGTGGACCCCATTTTGAAGACCACTGCTCTCCAGACCAGTGCTTTTCCAGCACTGGAAAAGCAGTCCAAAAATTAGGTCGCAATTTTAAGCTGACTGTGCTACTCATTGTCGTTTTATGAACATTTTAGTTCCTCAGGTAAGGTAGCATCACTTGAGTTATACTTAGTTTATGTCATATACTTCTTGATACTAAACCATATCATTCAGTGCAGATTAGAATCCCAAATATATATGTGCTTAATTACCATTTTTAAAAGCATCAGTAAAAAAAAAAAAAAAGGAGGGGGGCCAAAAAAGCCCAAAAATAAAAAAAATAAAAAAAATTAAAAAAACACACACACACACACACGATTGTGGTCATTTTTAAATGTTTATGCCAAAAATATTTTACATTCCAACCTCAGACCATTCTAATTTATTTTGAACACAACTATAAATTAGATTACAGCCTCCTACTGAATGGAAATTTAGATAGACTGCAAATTAGTAAAAGTCATTACATTTAAATTCAGTCTGTAACACAGTCAAATCCACATGCCCACTGTTTTCCCACAGGTATCCACATAAATTCAGACAACTATATTTATGGTTACACTTATGTTTTATGTATGTGTGTATTATATTTATAGAGCTTTATTTTGTTTTCACAATTGGATATTCCTTAAGGGCTAGTGTCACTTTTTTTTTTTTAAGCTCTATTTGGTTTTTGAACTAGTCAACACATATAAAGAAGAAAAAGAAATTTGGGGGAAAAACCCACTATCAATTTATTTCAGAGTTTTAGAATTCAGTAGTTTTTTCATAATTTTCTTCATTTTTATATCATCTTACTACGTGTGTTGAACATATTCAAACATCTACCTTTAAATAGATTCCACATTCTGATGCATTTCCTTAATTTATTTCAATTTTAATTTTAACCTTGATACTTATTCAGACGATCAGCATAATCTTTATTCTGCTAAACTATTTGTTTTACATCATAAAAATGTTTGTGAACACTTATCTTAGCCTTTTGCTGCTGCTTAACTAGGCAACACTTTTCAAATTTACATAAATATCTATAAAACTATTCCTCCACATTAATAATCACATTTTTATGATTGACTTCCAATATTTCTACCTAATTTTAAGATTCCAGAACCAGTCACAATTTAGTTGACTTTCTGAAGGGTTTCATATAAAACTTGTTCTATGAATATTACTACAGAATCCATTAATCTTTTTTTCATGGTAGATAATTTTTTTATATCCCAAAATTGCTGACTTTGTGTTTCAAGGTAACAATATATATTAAACTATTTGTCTCTAGTCCTTTCCCAAATACCATTGAAATAAACAAAATATTAAGAATCTGTAACAGTTCTGAAAAATAGGAATAGTTGACCTTAATTATGAAATCATGAAATTCATAGATGATGTAACATAATGCTATGAAACTGAGAAAAAATAAGATATTTACAAATATGGCCACATTTCATACCATGGAAAGAAGAGCCCTATCTAAAATATAACAATGTCAGTTCTGGTTTCAGCTCCAACATGTAAAAAAGTCACCACTCTTGTCCTTACCACAAGAAACTGGACAAACTGAAAAGAAGCAACTCTTCCTGGACCCACAAGAGGACAGAGATTGCAGGGTAATCTGCCACCTGAAATTTGGAGGTACAGGCTCATCTAATAAGAACCAGCCAAAATCTCTTTACCTGGAGCAGAAGCTGCTGGAACCATAATTGTTAGGAACATTTAAATGATAATTTTGATGAACTGCTTGGGAATGAATGTAGACTTGTGTTGGAAGGAAAAGCTGCTGGGGACAGCAGTCTTAGAAGTGTCCTATACTCTTGTGGGCTCTACCTGTAGGAAAACTAGTAGGTTCTCATGATGAGGTTCTAAGAACATCCCCCACATGGCTCCAGGAAGGAGGGGAAGAATAATCATTGTGAGCCATAAATAAAGTCTCCTTGGTATATTTCACATAGCCTTCTCCATAACTCCCCATAGGGGAAACTTTGCCAGAGACTTATCTCTACTGGGGAAACACCATTCCTCTGACTCCAGCCCCTTTTATCCTTCCTGACTCATGAAGGGCAAAACAAAACAAAAACCTACAATGAATAAAGCTCAAGGCTTCAAGGTAATAGACAGGGCATGCTGCAGCCAGAGAAGGAAGTTGGGGTTAGAGGGGGAAAAGAGCTATTCCACTGAGGAGAAAGATTTATGAAGGTCACAGTTCCAAAAGATGAGCCCATTAAATGACTGAGATATGAATAGAAGATTGTAGAACACCTCCACTACCCCACACCTTACTACCACAGCAGTAGGGCACCGGTGTAGTACCAGTGGTAGTTGAAAAGCAGCAAGATACAGACTTTGAGGAAGATTACCTAGGGAAGCCTAAAGTCAAGAGAGAAGACAAAACAAGGATACCAGGGGAATGTGAAATGCAAAACCTCTGGCACCTATAGCCAAAGCAAATATTAAACAGGGCCCAACTCTTAGCCAGAGTAACAAAACCTCACAATAGAAAGGTCTATTTGCCTCAATAGCCATAACTGATACATAATATCTGACTTTCAACAAAATTACAAGGTTGCAAGACATGACTAAAGGCAAGATAAAACAGTCTGAAGAGACAAAGCAATCATTAGACCAGAGGCAGATATGACATAGATGTTGGAATTGTTAATAAAAAATTTGAAATCACTATGAATAATAAGTTAGGTGCTCTAATGGAAAGAGTAGTCTACCATGCATGAACACAAGGGTAATGAAAGTAGGTGAAAGTTCTGAGAAAGAGGCAAAGGGAAATGCTAGAAATCAAAAACACTGTAATAGAAATGATGAATACCTTTGATGGTCAGTAAACAAGCTGAGGATAGAATCAAGCAACTTGAAGATAAGTGAATAGAAACTTCCCAAACTGAAATGCAAAGCAGGGAGAAAAGGAAAAAAAAAAAAAACCAGAACAGAATATCCAAGACAAAAAGGTGTAATATATGCACAACTAGAAAACAGAAAGAGAAAACATAACAGACTAAATATTTTAAGTAAAAATAGCTGAGGGCTTTCCAAAATTAAACACTGAACCACAGATTCAGTAAGCTCTGAGAATACCAAACAGGATAAATACAAGAAACAAACAAAAAGCCCTACATTTAGGCTCACTCTTCTCAAAAGGTAGAAAACCAGACACAAGGGAAGTTTTTGAAAGAAGCAGGGGGGAGGGGCACATAATTATAGAATAGGAAAAGAATTACAATTGATTTCTTGACAGAAACTATGCAAGCAATTAGAGGAGTTATTTAAAGTGTTTTAAAAAAAAAGCATATGACTCTAAATACAGTGAAATCAACCTTCAAATAAGGAAGGATATTTTCATAAACAATGAGAAAATTCACACCAGTAAGCCTTCCCTGAAAGCAATGTTGTTTTTTCAGACAGAAGGAAAAGTAGTTCAGAAACTCAGTTAAATGAAAAAAGGAAGATTATTGGAAAATAATTAAATGGAATTAAAATAAAATCCTTCATTTTTCTTATTCTTAATATAAAATATAACTGCTTAAAGCAGTAGTAAGAATGTACTGAGTAATGATAGCATATGAATAAGTGAAATGGATGATACCAGTTGTAGAAAAAAACAGAAGGGAGAAATTAGGAATATTGTCACAAGGTACTTGTACTACAGGTGAAGTGATATGTTAGTATTACTCAAAGGTGAATTTAAAATTAAAATATATATTGTAAACTCTAGGGCAACAACTGAAAAATAAAAATGAAAGTAAATATAATTGATATGCTAAGAGAGAAACTAGTATGGAATCATATAAGTGCTCAATGAAAACTAGACAGCAAAAGAGAAGAAAAACAGAGCAAATGCAATAAATAGGTATTAGTTATGAACATTATAAATGTGAATGGTATAAATACACCACTTAAAAGGCAGAGATTGTCAGAGCAGATAAAAATATGAAGCAAGTATATATTTAAAGTAGATTTCTTGTAGAAAATATAAAGATGCAGGTTAAAAGTAAAGGACCCTAGAAAGATATGCCATGCTAATTCTAATCGAAAATTAAAAAAATAAAAAAGCTGGAGCAGCTAGAGAAACATCAGAATTAACATCTTACTTATGAGAAATTGAATGTGGGATATATAAGAAATTCTGTACTATTTCATTATTGTTCTGTAAATCTAAGACTTTTAAAATTTAAAAAGTAACTACATTCATTACAATCAATACTAGAGTAAATCTCCTTGTGTATAACCCCGTTTATAATTTTCCGAAATTTTGTCAAATTGGCCTTCAGAAAGGTGCCATTAAATTTACAGTTCCACCTTCAATATGTGAGAATGCTTATTTATTCACATGCTTATCAGCATAGGTTATAATCAAACTATCAATATTTCATCTTTTCCAGTATAATAGGCAAAAGGGATATCTCACGGGCTTCCCTGGTGGCGCAGTGGTTGAGAGTCCGCCTGCTGATGCAGGGGACATGGGTTCGTGCCCCAGTCCGGGAAGATCCCACATGCTGCGTAGCGGCTGGGCCCGTGAGCCATGGCCGCTGAGCCTGCGCGTCCGGAGCCTGTGCTCTGCGACGGGAGAGGCCACAACAGTGAGAGGCCCGCATACAGCAAAAAAAAGAAAAGAAAAAGTGATATCTGTTTTAATTATGCAATTCTTTAGAATGAATGCAAAGGCATTTTTATATGTCTGTGGGCCATTTGAAGCCACACTGCCTGGATTTGTATCCTGGCTCCATAGTTTACTATGTGACCTTGAGCAAATTCTTTAACCTTTCTGTGCCTCATGGGTCACTTATGATGATTATATGAGTTAACATTTATAAAGTACCTAAATCCATGCATGGCAGATAGTATATAAGTATTTGACAAAAATAAAATATACAGTTCTTTCTCAAAAAAAGTGCATTAAAATCACATTAAGCAGTAAAAGTACAATAATCTATTTTGAAAGAAATAATTTCCAAGTATTTATTCATACATAGAAAAGCAAAAAATAAAGAATATCTATCAAATCATTAATTATGATTGACTTTGGAGGCCTTTCCATAATATGTATATTTCTAATGTTAATATTATCTCATATTTTTTAGGTCTCATTCCTTAGACTCAGGCCTAAAAGGGGAGTTTTTATGTAAATGATTTGCTGCAAGAGTGTTCTCCAGTAAAATGGGCAAGGGAGTGACGGAAGCATAACAGGACAGACAGCAACTTGGATGGACCTAGAGATTGTCATACTGAGTGAAGTAAGTCAGAGAGAGACAAAATATCATATGATATTGCTTACATGTGGTATCTGAAAAAATGGTATAATGAACTTACTTACAAAAGAGAAATAGAGTCACAGATGTAGAAAACAAACTTACAGTTACCAAGGGGGAAAGGCAGGGGGACAAATCGGGAGATCAGGATTGACATATCCACTATATATAAAATAGATAACTAATAAGGACCTACTGTATAGCACAGGGAACTCTACTCAGTACTCTGTAATGGCCTATATGGGAAAAGAATCTAAAGAAAGTGTGGATATACGTACATGTATAACTGATTCACTTTACTGTACAGCAGAAACTAACACAACATTGTAAATCAACTGTTCTTCAATAAAAATTAATTTAAAAAGAAAAAGTATAGAAAAAGCTAAACAGTATGGCTCAGGCTGATTTCACAGGCACCCCTAGAGTTTCAATCGCACTCCACAATTGTCATGCCTCAGTACAAAGGGCCTGGCTTTTGTAGCTCATATCAGATCATCATGGGCTTCAGTCCCCACTGCTACCAGGGTATGCATATCAGGACACCAAAAAAAAAAAAAATTTACAGCATGAATACGTATTACTTTTCTAAACGTAAAACAATGATAATTTGTTTCATGTAGGCTGTTTAACCCATTCATTGGTAGTTATAAGTTAGGTAAAGCCATCATTTTTTAAATTTCTATTCTGCTATTTTTCAAATAACCCATGGTATATGCCTTTCTAGAATATGTATACTATCAAATAGCATAGACTGCTGACACAATTTTCTGTTTGTTTTTCCGAAGCAGATTACATACTGTACCTAGAGATTACTTTTCCTTATTGCTCTCCTAAGTATTTAAATGGCTTAAAATTAGGCTCAGAGTCTAGTCTACAAAATAGGAAATTAACTAGTAGCTTTTATTCCAATGGAATCATAAATCCTCAATTTAAATGATTCTCTCGTCTACAACTTTGTTAATTATCTGTTAATTATCTGATTTTACTCCGTATTTTGAAAGCTAAATCACTACTATTGAATTAATTTAAGCTTTTACGATGTAAAAGTGTAGTTTTAAGAGAGCAGCTGTTCTAAAGTGTTATTTACTTATTCAGACAAGACTATTGCTTCAGAGACACTAAGCCTTCAAAGGAAACTTACTTAACTAGGTATTCAGGAATAAAATGAAGTGACATTTTCTCTACAAAAATACAAAACTCGTTTTTATACTAAAAATGGTACTTTCTATTGAAGAATAATGTAGTCAATTCATGAAGTACAAATAACTGCTTTGGATATTTTGGATAGAAACGTGTTATAACCTATTACTGTTTACATTATACCAAACATTCGTTGGTAATACAGATCAAATCATGGGGATATCAAAAGCAATTAATTGAATCATAGGCAGAAACTTTGCTCTCTATTAGAAATTAAGTGTCTTTTTAAAAGAATGCGGGTTTCCCTGGTGGCGCAGTGGTTGAGAGTCCGCCTGCCGATGCAGGGGACACGGGTTCGTGCCCCGGTCCGGGAAGATCCCACATGCCATG
>NW_006769585.1:153832-155254 GCF_000442215.2 Lipotes vexillifer | reverse complement strand
AGGGCCCCGCGCAAAAAAAAAAAAAAAAAAAAAAAAAAAAAAAAGCTTGACTCATGATTCACTTAAGGATGAGAATGGCAAGAATGCACTATACAGATAGGTATACATGTTTGTACTAAATGCACTGAACATATATATGTTCCTAAATATAATTTTAACACTGCTCATTCCACCCATTGATTTTCAAAAAATTAGGAGGAAGAAACTATTAAAGTGAAGAAAATATCTACCAAAAATTAGGAAAGATAAAGTTTTACATGAATAAAATTTCTTTTGCTTGCCCCCTAAATATATTTTAGAGTCAACTTACTTCATTGTATTACACACAAATAAAATCCAAGCTCAATTTAAGAAAGCTAATTATACTACTGTACTTATATATTTTTAATGCTGTTCATATTTTAAGTATCTTTTCTTTATGAAGAATTGATACTTGTCATCCAGACTTTTTAATTATTAACTTATGAGTAAAAAAATCTTCAGAAGGTAAACTAGTTATCTGGTAAGAACTATTCTGTCTTTAATCAAAGATATATCAAGTCTGTTTGATCTGATGAACAATGGTTTTGAAAAAAAAATAAACCCTGCTTTTGGTCAGTTGATTAAAGGTAGTTTCTCAATCTTCTATCATTTCAGAGATAAAAAATCCAATTTAATTAATGATAGATTCCCATTTTAACTGCCAAAATATACACTGAATAAAATTACACGTTAGGCTAGAGAAGTTCTACATAGTATATTAGGATTTACACTATTTTAACATTTTATTTTGATTTTAATAAAACAATTCAAGTTGGGTTGTATTCAGAAATGCAATTTTAAATCCTAATACATTTAGTAATGATTGTAATAGTGAATCAAAATACATATGAACAATTAAAAAGGGAAGATATAATTGAAGAGGGGAAACATGGCTATATTGGTATAATTAGACAGCTATGTTTTAAATCATATTTAATGTAATGATTTTCAATTAATAAACTTAATTTTAAGATATTAAGCTATCTGTTTAAATTTGCAGCACTTTATGCAATAATACTTATATCTATATAGGTGACATATTATACAGAAAGACATTTTGCTATGTTTCATCTTTATATATTTAGAGTAGTCATAGAGAAAAGGATATAATAGAATAATTTTAAACATGAGTGTGGATCTTAACTAAGAAAAAAAGCTAGATATCATGTGACTGACCGATTTGCAAGGGTTTCAGAATCAGGGCTGTGTTTCCATATAACATTTCTATTAATTCGATATGCTTTAAAGCTAATATTTATTTTCCTCTCAGTTTTACATAATCTGAAAAGACAGGCATCAGAAATTTAAGTTGAGAGGGTGGCCCAAGTTGGCAACACAGGAAGACCTTGAACTCAACGCCTCCGAGGGACACACCAAATCTACAGCTATATATGGAACAGT
>NW_006769585.1:136156-153822 GCF_000442215.2 Lipotes vexillifer | reverse complement strand
CTGCTGAAAAAGAACTGAGAACCAGATAACCTGCTCCTCCGCAACAGAGAATCACAGGACCGCAGTGGGATGGGCAGGAGAGGCAGATGGGGTCTCACCAAAACCCCCAGCCCCAGTGCAACAATCCACAGTAGGGAGGGATCTCATGTAAGTTCTGGAGCTCCTTCCAGATGAGTGAGAGATTTGTGCCCCACAGCAGGCAACACTACCCTTGGGATCTGCACCAGAGACACGAGCCCCCCAAAAAAATCTGACTTAGAAAACAAATGAGCTCACATCCAAGGGACCCAAAGGGCTGTGGGTAACAGATCCTCCTTTAAAGGGCTCACATGCAATTCCCTTGCCTGGCGACCCAGCGCAAAAGCAGCAGTTTGCAAAGCACCTACACTGTATGTGAAGATTCATTTGCTAACCTTAAAGCATCGCTAGCGGGGAAGTGGGCAGTTAGGACTATCTCCAGAGATAGACGTGCTGACAGACACCATTTTTACACTCCCCGCTACCCTGCTGGCGTAGGCAGGCACACACAGACATGGCAGCCTCCTGCTGCCTTGCTGAGGCCTCTGGGGGCAGCTGGCTGTGGCACTACCCGCTACCTTGCTGAAGCTGGTGAGCACGGGTGGCTGCAGGACTCCCCTGCTCCCCGGCTGGGAAGCAAGAGCAATCCCTGGCTGCCCTACTCCTTAGCTGAAGCCAGTGGGCACACACACACAAGTCATTTACCCTCTGCATGTCTGAGGCCGGCGTGTGCATGCAGTCAAGGCATTTTCCCACTGCCTCGCTGAAGCTAGTGAGCGTGCCCTGTCCTGCACACTCTCCAGCTGCCTCACTAAAGCCAGCAGGAGCAGGTACACACAAATCCCCACAGGGGAGGCCACTTGATCGCCTGGCCTGGTGGCCAAGGGAGCATGCTTTTCTGGGCTCCAGGAACACAGGGTTTTAATGACTGAAAAGCCAGTTACTGGTAGGCTACCACCCCCAGGGCACTGCACAGACAGCAGACTGAAACACAGCCCCAGCCTTCCTGTGAAAAAGGCCCATTCACTTGGAGTTTCAGCCTGAGGGACAGGCTTCAGGTATGCTGCACACCTAGAGGCTATGAAAGCACTCTCAGGGGCTGTAAATGTAAGCAGGGAGATGCTTTCCTTGCACAGTTCCTTGACTTTTCTATAGCCTAACAGTACCTCCTAGAAAGGAGGTTACACAAAAATCATCTGGGGCCCCAGTTTTTCAACTGTTACCCGGGGAACACCTTCAGATGTCCTGGTCTGGAGGCCAGCAGGGTTTACGGCTGCAGCTCCACAGAACTGGATATATTTGCCTACTTTAAAAGCTGTTCCCTGAAGTCTAGCTTCCCATCAGCATGAAACTAGGTGCTAAATGAGATCCTTTCTCTTGGAACACGGACAGGGCTTGGCACACTCTCAACAATGGGGACCTACTGAGAACAAATCAGGCTGCTTAGACAACCATGAAAGTTTGAGAGACAACCAAGAGCTAAAACGAGGCTGAACAATGACTTTCATTTTCTACACAAGGCCATTCCTTCAAGACTGGGACATGTAGCTGTTCACTTAATACAAAGAAACAAACACAGAGTCAAGAAAAATAGGGAAACAGAGGAATATGTTCCAAGTGAAAGAATAAGACAAAACCCCAGAAAAAAGAAAACACATTAGTGAAACGAAGATAAAATCTACCTGTTAAAAAATTCAAAGTAATGGTCATAAAAATGCTCACTGAACTGAGAAGCACGGGTGAACACAGTGAGAACTTCAAAGAGATAAAAATTATAAGTACCAAACAGAAACCACAGAACTGAAGAATACAATAAATGAACTAAAACATACACTAGAGGGGTTCAACAGCAGAACAGATGAAGCAGAATACTGGGTCAGTAATCTAGAAGACAGGAAAACAGAACTCACCCAAACACAGCAGAAGAAAAATAAAAGATAGCTTAAGGAACCTCTCAGACCACATCAACCAGAGTATCATTCACATTATAGGGGGCAGGGGTGGTCTCAGAAGAAGAAAAGACAAAGGGCAGGGAAACTTATTTGAAAAAACAATGGCTAAACACTTCCCTAACCTGGAGAAGCAAACAGACATGTAGGTCCAGCAAGCCAGAGTGTTTCGAATAAGATGAACCAAAAGAGAGCCACACCAAGATACATTATAATTAGCAGCAGAAGTTAAAGAGAATCTAAAAAGCAATGAGAAAAGCAACTTGATATGTATAAGGAAAACCCATAAGAATACTAGCAGATTTTTTAGCAGAAACTTTGCAGGTCAGAAGGGAGTGGCATGGGACTTCCCTGGTGGCACAGTGGTTAACAATCTGCCTGCCAATGCAGGGGACACAGGTTTGAGCCCTGGCCTGGAAAGATCCCACATGCCATGGAGCAACTAAGCCTGTGCACCACAACTACTGAGCCTGTGCTCTAGAGCCCGCAAGCCACAACTACTGAGCCCGCGTGTCACAACTACTGAAGCACACGCGCCTAGAGCCCATGCTTTGCAACAAGAGAAGCCACCACAGTGAGCCCATGCACCACAACAAAGAGTAGCTCCCACTCACTGCAACTAGAGAAAGCCCATGCACAGCAAGGAAGACCCAATGCAGCCAAAAATAAATAAATAAATTTATAAAAAAAGAAAAAAGAAGGTAGTGGCATGATGTATTCCAAGTGCTGAAAGGAAAATAACTTCCAACCAAGAATACTTTATCTGGCAAGGTTATCATTCAGAATGGACGGAGGCTAAAGAATTTTCCAGACAAGCAAAATGTTAAAGGCAGTTCTGTAAGCTGAAAAGAAACGGCACTAATTAATAACAAAACATAGGAAAATAAAAATCTCACATAGGAAAATAAAAAGGTAAATATATAGTAAATGCTGTGGATTAATCACACAGCTAGTATGAAAGTTAATATACAAAATTTGTAAAAATTAAAACTACAATAATAATACACAAAATAAAAAGATGTAAAATATGACATTAAAAACAAAACATGGAGGGGGGTAAAGATGTAGAGTTTTGGAATGAGTTTAAAATTAAGTTGCTAATAAGTTAAAATAGACTGTTATATACATAGGGTGTTATATGTAAATCACACAGTAACCACGAAGCAAAAACCTACAGTAGATACAAAAATTAAAATGAGAAAGGAACCTAAGTATAATACCAAGGAAAGTCATCAAACCATAAGAGAAGAGAAGAAACAGAAGCTACATAACCAGCCAGAAAACAAAGTGGCAATAAGTAAGTACCTATCGATAACTACTTTAAATGTAAATAGACTATATGCACCAATCAAAAGACAGAGTGACTGAATAGATTAAAACCACAACACTAATACATATACTGCCTACAAGAGACTCACTTCAGAAGAAAGGGCACACACAAAGTAAAGAGATGGAAAATATATTTCATTAAAATTGAAATGAAAAGAGATGGTGTAGCTACAATCATATTAGACAAAGTAGACAAATACTGTAATAAAAGACAAAAAAAGGGCATTACATAATGATAAAGAAGTCAATCCAACAAGAAAAGATAGCATTTGGAAATATATATGCACCCAACATAGAAGCACCAAAATATACAAAGCAGATATTAACAGACCTAAAGGGAGAGATTGACAGCAATACAGTAATTGTAGGGGACTTTAACAGACTACTTACATCAGTGAATACATCATCCAGAGAGAAAGTCATTACAGAAACATTGGACTTAAACAACACATTAGACCAGTTAGGGAATGAATATATACAGAACATTTCATCCAAAAGCAGAATACACATTTTTCTCAAGTGCACCTGGGATAGCCTCTAGGATAAATCATGTTAGACTACAAAACAAATCTCAGTAAATTTCAGAATTTTAATGTATTTAAATTATATTAAGCATCTTTTCCGACCACAATGGTATGAAACTAGAAATCAGTCACTAAGAAAAAATGAAAAAACATCACAAATATGTGGTTAAACAACACACTACTGACCAGTCATTGGATCCACAAAGAAACCAAAGGAGAAATAAGAATATATCTTGAGACAAATAAAAATGGAAATACAACATACTAAAATCTGTGGGATGCAGCAAAAGCAGTTCTAAGAGGGAAACTGGTAGCAATACAGGCCTATGTCAAGAAACAAAAAAAAAATCTGAAATAAACAATTTAACTTTATACTTGAACTAGAAAAAGAAAAGATTAGAGTAGAAATAAAAGCTAAAAAACTCAAACTAAGAACTCGTTCTTTGAAAACATGAAACTTTAGCTAGACTTATCAAGAAAAAAGTGTAGGCTCAGATAAAATCAGAAATGAAAGAAGTTACAGCTGACAACACAGAAATACAAAGAATCATAATAGACTACTATGAACAATTACATGCCAACAAATTGGACAACCTATAACAAATAAACTCTTAGAATCATACAATCTTCCAAGACTGAATCAGGAGGAAATAGAAAATCTAAATAAACTGATTACTTGTAAGGAGATTGAATCTGTAATCAAAAGCCTCCAAACAAATAAAAGGCCAGAACCAGACAGTTTCACTGGTGATTTCTATCAAATATTTAAAAATTTAATACCTACCCTTCTCAAACTCTTACAAAAAAATTGGAGAGAGAACACTTCCACACTCATTTTATGATCAGCATTACCCTAATACCGGAACCAAAGACATCAGCACAAAAAAAAAAAAAAAAAATTATAGGCCAGTATCCCTGATGAACACTGATACAACAATCCTCAACAAAATATTAGCAAACCAAATCACAATCTGTTAAAAGGTTCACCTACTATGATCAAGTGAGATTTATTCCAAGGATGCAAGAATAGTTCAATATTCACAAATCTATCAACATGATACACTCAATTAACAAAATGAAGGATGTAAATCACATGATTCTCAGTAGATGCAAAAAAGCATTTGAGGGGCTTCCCTGGTAGCGCAGTGGTTGAGAGTCTGCCTGCCGATGCAGGGGACACGGGTTCATGCCCCAGTCCGGGAAGATCCCACATGACGCGGAGCAGCTGGGCCTGTGAGCCATGGCCGCTGAGCCTGCGCATCTGGAGCCTGTGCTCTGCAACGGGAGAGGCCACAACAGTGAGAGGCCCGTGTACCACAAAAAAAAAAAAAAAAAAAAAAAAAAAAAAAGCATTTGACAAAATTCAACATCCATTTATGAAAAAAACTCTAAACAAAATGAGTATAGAGGGAACATAATTCAACATAATAAAGACCATATATAACAAGCCAGAGGGGAGAGGGACTGTGGAGTGAGAAAAGTGGGTGAAGGGGGTCAAGAGGAACAAATTAGCGGTTATAAGTCATGGAGAGGTAATGCACAACATGATGACTATAGTTACTAATACTGTAGTGCCTACTTGAGAGCTGCCAAGAGAGTAAATCCTAAAAGCTAACTTCGTATGACGACGGATGGTAACTAGACTGAGGGCATCGTTTTGCAATGCATGCAAATATCAAATCATTATGTATACATTTGAAACCAGAATGTCTATTATACCTCAATAAAAAAGTTTAATTTAGAAGGGACATATGCCTGTCTTCCTTGAGAAGCTCTGAACTAACAGAGATTCTCTTTATCTAAAAGTAAAGTCATGTTAGAAAGAAGATGAGAAAGCAGGATCTAATATAATCAGCCCACATCTCACTCTATGGCACTGAAACTGACTAGTAGCAGCAAATTTCTACATTTAACTGTTCGATGCTACTGTACGTACAAGTATAAACAAATAAAAACTTATTGTGTAAGTAGTTCTGAAATCCCCCCTCATACACAAACTATCATGACATAAAACTGAAATAGAATGTGCTTGAAGAAGCTGTTAACCTGCGCTGGTCAACATTCCACAGCATGTGTTTTTTGGGGGGTTATTACAAGGATGTCTAATGTTGGATTTCCACAAAAGCAGATCTTGAGACAAAAGACTTGAGGACAATTTTGGAGGAATCTGATAAAGCACCTATAGGGGAAAAAAGCAAGTGAGACATGGAAGAACATGAAACCCTCACAGCTTGCATTCATAACCACATTTCCATTGTGGCCACCTGGGTTTCAGACCCAGTGGGGACTTCTTGGAAATGGTTTAGATCAAACCTAAGAGTAGCTCACTTGAGGGGAAGGAAACTGGAACGTTTATATACCAATTCCCATTCATCATTGAGAGCTGTTTCACGAAGTCCTTTTTTACAGATAAGTTGTCAAAGCAACAGTAAGAAACTAATACAACGTCAAATTATACCTCTGATGATATGAATGGTAGGAAATTGGTAGCCTATACATAGTTGGTGGGATGATAGTAAGGGTTCCGTTTTTGTTTTTAGAATGCCACATTGCAAGTATCCATATTAATATATCATTTCCTTGGGTAGTAATTATACTTCTAGGAAACAGAATTGTGTGCCAAAGGCATTTATCCAGATGTCCAATGAAGTATTCACTCATCATTATTTATGGAACGCCTAGGCTACATATCTTCAATTTACTCTCTAAATCATCCCCACTGTATCAAATAGCTCATTTGCCAGCTAGCTTCTTGTTGGACATGGGCAATGGAAAGCCCTGTATGTTATACGGGAGAGAAGGGCGAGTGTAATCAAATAATACATTCTCCCAGCTCCCTTCTTGCAGAATCTCCCCTTGTGCCATAACTCCAATGGGATGGCATTCTCTACAGCATTCTTGTTCTCTCTCCATTTGACCCTTCAGTGGATAATAATTCACTGAAATTAACCCAATTCCAGCATGCCTTCTATTTCTTGCCAGCCATGATACAAGCATTTTCTACATGGCAGGTTTTTGTTTTTTTTTTTTATTTACTTTTGGCTGCATTGGGTCTTCACTGCTGTGCATGGGCTTTCTCTAGTTGCAGCAAGTGGGGGCTACTCTCCATTGCGGTGTGTGGGCTTCTCATTGCAGTGGCTTCTCTTGTTGAGCACAGGCTCTAGGCATGTGGGCTTCAATAGTTGTGGTGTGGGCTCAGTAGTTGTGGCTTATGGGTTCTAGAGTGCAGGCTTAGTAGTTGTGGCTCACAGGCTTAGTTGTTCCGCAGCATGTAGGATCTTCCTGGGCCAGGGCTCGAACCTGTGTCCCCTGCATTGGCAGGCAGATTCTTAACCACTGAGCCACCAGGGAAGTCCCTACATGGTAGGTATTAATATTACTATAGTTGTCAACATTCCATCACACATTTAGTTCATTCTAGTGAGGAAGTCTAACGACACAAATATAAATGAAGAAAATTAATGGATTTATGAGAGAAACAATGAAGAAAAAAAGGAGTGAATTTTCTGGGCATTGAAATAGGCCAAGGGAATATTCTTGAAAATATTTCCCTGAGTAACCTGGAGGAATTGAGGGGCTGTCTGACTTTCTGGGCAGAGGGTAAGGGAAAAGGAAATATTCCACCTAGACAGAGCATAAACCCTGGATGAAAATGTGCCAAATATGTGTGAACAATCATGAAGGGTCCACAGTGACTGGAGGGGAGTAAGAAGGGGAACAACCACAAGTGGTCAGTCCGCTCGTGGAGAATTCTGTAAGAGCTTGTCAAGAATTCAGCATTCAATCTGGGTGAAATAAATGGTGAATGCAGGTATTTTAGCAGGGAATGAAATGATGTGTCTTACATTTTAATAAAATCACTCCTGCTGTGATGAAGCTGAGAGTGATGTGGAGAAAGGGCTGTAATGGTAAGACCAGTTAGGAGGAAAAAGCAATAATCCAGGAAAGAGATGTTCAGAACTTTGACAGGGGACAGTGCTGAGGATGTAGAAAGTCAATTTATTTCCGGACACTTGTGGATTTCGTAAGAAATATAATGCAGATGAAGATAGAGAAAAAATAACACAGTTTATAATAGGTTAACATCAAGATTTTTGTGGTCAGAACAACTGAGAAGTTTTAGTTGACTTTTACTAAGATGAGAAAGGTTTCTGTAGGAGCTGATTAAGGAGATTCGTTGAGAGATCAGTTTTGGATATCTTATGTTTGATATGTATACTATATATCAAATAAAAATTTAAGTAGGTGATTAAAAATATGGATCTCATTCCAGAAGAGAAGATGAGTCTGGATACATACATTTGGGAGTCAGCACCATATTACAACTTAAAGCTGTGAGGCCAGATAAGATTACCTAGGGCTTTTGTACAAATATATGCGAGAAACAGTAAGAGGACTGGGCTCTGAGTCAGTTCAATATTTAGATGTCGACTTTATGAGATGTGGGGGTGGGGGAACCAAAAAAACCCCCACAAAAAACCTTAGAAATAGCAGCCAGTGGGTAGGAGAATCAAGAGATAATGTGCCATGAACAAATGAACTGAGTCTTTCAAGAAGGATATAATGACCAATCATGTCAAATGTTGTTAGCAGCATAACCACCAAAAAATGTCAAACATTGTTAGTAGGCTGAATAAAATCACGTCTGGGAATTAATTATTCGAAATATTAATATAGAAGATATTGGGAATCTTGGTAAGGGTTGAGGGGTGAAAATCTGGATGAATTTAAGAGAACTGCAGGTAGAAAGTTTTTAAAGAGCTAGAAGGGCTGGTTTCTGGGGAGGGGAGTGGTTTTGTTATGCGTAGCATTTAAAATAGAAGTAATAAAAGTGTATTTGAACAGTGAATAAATGGTACAGGATAGAAAATAATGAGATAAGAAGGTAGCACTAAACACATAAAAGAAAGGGTTGGCCTTAGCTAAGAATGAGGTCAGTTCAGCCACTGTAGGAGAGAAGCAGATGATATGGGTAGAAATGCATATACATGGGAATTGGGAACCTGCAGAAGTACTCACAGTTTACTGTTTTCTCAGTGAAAAGAAAAAAAAAGGTCAGCAGCTGAGAGTGAGAGGAGAAAATTAGATATTAGAGGTTTTGAAGAAAAAGGATAATGCAGGAGCCTGATGTGTGAGACATGGGGAGAGGGAATAGAGAATAAATGCATGATTGTCTAAAAACCAAAAGCCCAGGAGTGGCAGAGTCAAGATGGCGGACTACGAAGACATGGAATTCGCATCTCCACCCAACTAGGGCACCAATCAGGCACTGGTGGGGGACCATGGAAACCTAAGGGGACGGGAGGAACTCCCAGTGACTAGGTAGGACGTGGGGCCTGGGAAGAGTGAAGGGAGAGGAGAAGTGGAGGCAGGACAGGACTGGTGCCCCTGAAGGGCGGCTGGGGGAGGGGAAGGGATCCCACACCCGAAGGGGGAAATTGGGAGACCACTGTGAGGACAGAGGATCAAAAGGGAATGTGGCCACATTTCCCCTGCCCACTTGGGCCCCCAGGAGCCTATTGAGATCCCGGGCCTGATCCTCTGCCCACCAAGGCCCCCTCCAACCACATGGGTCCTGAGGCAGAGGGAGGGAGAGAAGGGGAAGCAAAAGTAAAGGCTGGGCCTAAGGGACAGGCACCCCTGAAGGGCAGCTGCGGGAGGGAAGGGGTTCCTACACTCAGCAGAACCCACCCATGGTTAGGGCTCCAGCAGCGAAGATGGGGGGAGACCCTGGGGGAGACTGAGGGGTGCAGAGGAATGGAAGGGAAAGGGGCCAGTACTTTCCCTTTCCACTTAGGCACTGGGGAGCCTGTTGGGCTCCCGGGCCTACTCCTCTGCCCTTGGAGCCTTTCTCTTGCCCCACACAGCCCAAGCCCCGCCCCTACACACCCCACCAGGGCCCCACCTCTACACTCGGAGACCCCCTCTGAGACCCCCTAAACCCCAGCCACACACCCTCACTTGGGGCCTTACCTCCAAACTCTGGAACTCCACACTAGGTAGGCCCTCCTTTCCACATGCTGCCTCTCCCCTTCTGAGCAGATCCTAAGCAGAGGCCCTGCCCCATGCTTGAATGTGCCCTGCCCAGGACCCACCCCCAAGGCATTTTCTGACTGCTGGGATCCTGAGTCTAGGTCCAGCCCCACCCTAAACCCCACCCCTGCCTAAGTTCCATCCCCACCTAAACTCCACTCCCATAGCCAAGGTTTGTTTTTTTTTCTCCACTTTTAGATTGCAGTTATGTTTTACCTTGTTGATTCATTTATATTTTTAGTTTTTCTAATAAATCTTTTATTTTTCTAATTTTATTTTATTCTTTATACCTTCTTATTGTTCTCTCTTTTTGGCTTGTTCCCCCTTTTATTTTTTTCTTTATTCTGTTATGGTTTTATTTTACCTTGTTACAGTTTTTTCAAATATATTTATATTTTTTCTAATATATTTTTTATTTTTCTAATTTTATATTGCTTTTTACTCTTTGTTATTTTACTGCTCCTTTTCTTCTCTTTTTTTTTTTTTTTTGCTGCACCATGCAGCTTTCAGGATCTTGGTTTCCAGGCCGAGGGTTGGGCCAAAGTTCCTGTGGTGGGAGTGCCGAGTGCAAACTGCTGGAATAACAGAGAACCACACGCCCCAGGGAGTATTAATTGGAGTGAGGCCTCCTGGAGGTCATCATCTCAGCATCAACACCAGGCTCTATCCAACTGTGAGCAAACTCCTGTGCTGGATGCCTCAGGCAAAACAACCAGTAAGACAGGAATACAGCCCCACCCATCAAAAACATGAAACAACAAAAAAATGTTACAGAGGAAGGAGCAAGGTAAAAACAAGACCAAATAAATGAGGATGAAATAGGCAACCTATCTGAAAAAGAATTCCAAGTAATGACAGTAAAGATGATCCAAAAATCTTGGAAACAGAATGGAGAAAATACAAGAAACATTTAACAAGGATATAGAAGAACTAAAGAGCAAACGGTGATGAACAACACAATAACTGAAATTAAAAATACTCTAGAAGGAATCAACAGCAGAAGAACTAAGGCAGAAGAATGGAGAAGTGAGCCAGAAGATAAAATGGTGGATATAACTGCCAGGGAGCAGAATACAGAAAAAAGAATGAAAAGAATTGAGGACAGTCTCAGAGACCTCTGGGACAACATTAAACATACCAATATTCGAATTATATGGGTCCCAGAAGAAGAAGAGAAAAAGAAAAGGTCTGAGAAAATATTTGAAGAGAGTATGGTCAAAAAATTCTCTAACATGGGAAAGGAAATGATCAATCAAGTCTAGGAAGCACAGAGAGTCCCATACAGGATAAACCCAAAGAGAAACACACCACACATATTAATCAAACTATCAAAAATTAAATACAAAGAAAAAATATTAAAAGCAGCAAGGGAAAAGCAACAAATAACACACAAGGGAATCCCCATAAGGTTTAACAGCTGATCTTTCAGCAGAAACTCTGAAAGCCAGAAGGGAATGGCAGGACATATTTAAAGTGAGTGATGAAAGGGAAAAAACTACAACCAAGATTATTCTACTCAGCATGGATCTCATTCAGATTCAATGGAGAAATTAAAACCTTTACAGACAAGCAAAAGCTAAGAGAATTCAGCACCACCAAACCAGTTACAACAAATGCTAAAGGAACTTCTCTAGGCAGGAAACACAAGAGAAGGAAAAGACCTGCAATAACAAACCCAAAACAATTAAGAAAATGGAAATAGGAACATACATATCCATAATTACCTTAAATGTAAATGGATTAAATGCTCCAACCAAAAGAAACAGACTGGCTTAATGGACACAAAAACAAGATCCATATATATGCTGTCTACAAGAGATCCATTTCAGACCTAGGGACACATACAGCCTGAAAGTAAGGGGATGGAAAAAGATATTCCATGCAAATGGAAATCAAAAGAAAGCTGGAGTAGCAATTCTCATATCACACAAAATGGACTTTAAAATAAAGACGATTATAAGAGAGAAAGGAGTACACTATATAATGATCAAGGGACCAAGAAGAAGATATAACAATTGTAAATATTTATGCACCCAACATAGGAGCACCTCAATACATAAGGCAAATGCTAACAGCCATACAGGGGAAATCAACAGTAACAAAATAATAGTAGGGGACTTTAACACCCCACTTTCACCAATGGACAGATCATCCAAAATGAAAATAAGGAAACACAAGCTTTAAATGACACATTAAACAAGATGGACTTAACTGATATTTATAGGACATTCCATCCAAAAACAACAGAATACACTTTCTTCTCAAGTGCTCATGGAACATTCTCCAGGATAGATCATATCTTGGGTCACAAATCAAGCCCTGGTAATTTTAAGAAAATTGAAATCGTATCAAGCATCTTTTCTGACCACAATGCTGTGAGACTGGAAATCATTTAAAGGAAAAAACACTTAAAAAAAAAATACATGGAGGCTAAACAGTGCACTGCTAAATAACCAAGAGACCATTGAAGAAATCAAAGAATAAAAAAAAAAAACCTATAAACAAATGAGAATGAAAACACAATGATCCAAAAGCTATGCGACACAGCAAAAGCAGTTCTAAGAGGGAAGATCATAGCAATTCAAGCTCACCTCAATAAACAAGAAAAATCTGAAATAAAAAATCTAACCTTACGCCTAAAGTGACTAGGAAACGAAGAACAAAGAAAACCCAAAATTAGTAGAAGGAAAGAAATCATAAAGGTCAGAGAAGAAATAAATAGAAACAAAGAAAACAATAGGAAAGATCAATAAAACTAAAAGCTGGTTCTTTGAGAAGATAAACAAAATTGATAAACTTTTAGCCAGACTCATCAAGAAAAAAAGGGAGAGGACTCAAGTCAATAAAATTAGAAATGAAAAAGGAGAGATTACAGCTGACACTGCAGAAATACAAAAGACCATATGAGACTAATATGAGCAACTCTATGCCAATAAAATGGACAACCTGGAAGAAATGGACAAATTCTTTGAAATGTACAACCTTCCAAGATTGAACCAGGAAGAATTAGAAAATATAAACAGATCAATCACAGGCTTCATGGGGGAATTCTATCAAAAATTTAGAGAAGAGTATCATTCTGAAACTCTTCAAAAAATTGCAGCAGGAGGAACACTCCCAAACTCTATCTACAAGGTCACCATCACACTGATACCAAAACCAGACAAAGATATCACACAAACAAAAAAATTATGGACCAATATCACTGATGAACATAGATGCAAAGTCCTCAACAAAATACTAGCAAACATAATCAAGCAACACATTAAAAGGATCATACACCATAATCAAGAGGGATTTATCTCAAGGATGCAAGGATTCTCCAATATACGCCAAACAATCAATGTGATAAACCATATTAACAAACTGAAGAATAAAAACCATATGATCATCTCAGTAGATGCAGAAAAAACTTCTGACAAAATTCAACACCCATTTATGATAAAAACTCTCCAGAAAGTGAGCATAGAGGGAACCTGCCTCAACATGATAAAAGCCATATATGACAAACCCACAGCAAACATCATTCTCAATGGTGAAAAAATTGAAAGCCTTTCCTCTAAGATCAGGAACAAGACAAGGATGTCCACTCTTGCCACTATTATTCAATATAGTTTTTGAAGTCCTAGCCATGGCAATCAGAGCAGAAAAAGAAATAAAGGGAATACAAATTGGAAAAGTAGAAGTAAAACTGTCACTGTTTGCAGATGACATGATACTATACATGGAAAATCCTAAAGATGCCACCAGAAAACTAACAGAACTAATCAATGAATTTGGTAAGGTTGCAGGATACACAATTAATGCACAGAAATCTCTTGCATTCCTATACACTAACAATGAAAGATCAGAAAGAGAAATTAAGGAAACAATCTCATTTACCATGGCAACAAAAAGAATAAAATACCTAGGAATAAACGTACCTAAGGAGGCAAAAGACCTGTACTCAGAAAACTATAAAACACTGATGAAAGAAATCAAAGATAACATAAACAGATGGAGAAACATACCATGTTCTTGGATTGGAAGAATGAATATTGTGAAAATGACTGTACTACCCAAAGCAATCTACAGGTTCAACGCAATCCCTGTCAAATTACCAATGACATTTTTCACAGAACTAGAACAAAAAACTTCATAATTTGTATGGAAATACAAAGGACCCTGAATATCCAAAGCAATCTTGAGAAGAAAAATGGAGCTGGAGGAATCAGGCTCTCTGACTTCAGACTATACTACAAAGCTACAGTAATCAAGACAGTATGGTACTGGCACAAAAACAGAAATATAGATCAATGGAACAAGATAGAAAGCCCAGAGCTAAACCCACACACCTATGGTCACCTTATTTTTTATTTTTTTATTTGTTTTCTGGTACACGGGCCTCTCACTCTTGTGGCCTCTCCCGCTGCGGAGCACAGGCTCCAGATGCACAGGCCCAGTGGCCACGGCCCACGGGCCCAGCTGCTCTGTGGCATGCGGGATCCTCCCAGACTGGGGCACGAACCCACGTCCCCTGCATCGGCAGGCAGACCCCCAACTACTGCACCACCAGGGAAGCCCAGTCACCTTATTTTTGATAAAGGAGGCATGAATATGCAATGGAGAAAAGACAGCCTCTTCAATAAGTGGTACTGGGAAAACTGGACAGCTACATGTAAAAGAATGAAATTGGAACACTCCTTAACACCATACACAGAAATAAACTCAAAATGGATTAAAGACTTAAATGTAAGGCCAGACACTCTAAAACTCTTAGAGGAAAACATAGGCAGAACACTCTATGACATAAATCACAGCAAGATACTTTTTGACCCACCTCCTAGAGAAATGGAAATAAAAACAAAAATAAACAAATGGAACATAATGAAACTTGAAAGCTTTTGCACAGCAAAGTAAACCATAAACAAGATGAAACAACAATGCTCAGAATAGGAGAAAATATTTGCAAATGAAGCAACTAAAGTGATTAATCTCCAAAATATACAAGCAGCTCATACAGCTCAATATCACAAAAACAAACAACCCAATCCAAAAATGGACAGAAGTACCTATATAGACATTTCTCCAAAGAAGACACACAGATGGCCAACAAATGCATGAAAAGATGCTCAACATCACTAATCATTAGAGAGATGCAAATCAAAACTACAATGAGGTATCACGTCACACTAGTCAGAATGGCCATCGTCAAAAAATCTACAAACAATAAATGCTGGAGAGGTGTGGAGAAAAGGGAACCCTCTTGCACTGTTAGTGGGAATGTAAATTGATACAGCCACTATGGAGAACAGTATGGAGATTCCTTAAAAAACTAAAAATAGGGCTTCCCTGGAGGCGCAGTGCTTGGGAGTCCGCCTGCCGATGCAGGGGACATGGGTTCATACCCTGGTCTGGGAGGATCCCACGTGCTGCAGAGCGGCTGGGCCCGTGAGCCATGGCCGCTGGGCCTGCGTGTCCGGAGCCTGTGCTGCGCAGCAGGAGAGGCCATGACAGTGAGAGGCCCACGTACCGCAAAAAAAAAAAAAAAAAAACTACAAATAGAACTACCATACAACCCAGCAATCCCTACTGGGCATATACCCTGAGAAAACCATAATTCAAAAGGAGTCATGTACCACAATGTTCATTGCAGCTCTATTTACAGTAGCCAGGACATGGAAGCAACCTAAGTGTCCATCGACAGATGAATGGATACAGAAGGTGTGGCGCACATATACGATGGAATATTACTCAGCCATAAAAAGGAGCGAAGTTGAGTTATTTGTAGTGAGGTGGATGGACCTAGAGTCTGTCATACCAGAGTGAAGTTAAGTCAGAAAAACAAATACCGTATGCTAATGCATATATATGGAATTTAAAAAGGCAGTACTGATGAACCTAGTGGCAGGGCAGGAATAAAGACACAGATGTAGAGAACGTAGTTGAGGGCATGGGTGGGTGGGGGGAATGGGAAGCTGGGATGAAGTGAGAGAGTGGCATGGATATATATACACTACCAAGTGTAAAATAGCTAGTGGGAAGCGGCCGCATAGCACAGGGAGATCAGCTTGGTGCTTTGTGACCACCTAGAGGGGTGGGATAGGGAGGGTGGGAGGGAGATGCAAGAAGGAGGGAATATGGGGATATATGTATTCATATAGCTGATTCACTTTGTTGTCCAGCAGAAAGTAACACAACACTGTAAAGCATTTATACTCCAATGAAGATGTGAAATAAAATAAAAACCAAAAGCCCAGTGAACTGAGTACTCAGGAATCCAAAGTGAGACTGTGCAGTATTTTTTTTTTTTCTCAACACCCTCAGCTGCACTGGTGTGGTCGCTGAAAAGGTGGAGAGTTAGATTCATTCAGAGTTAATGTTTTGCAAAATGTATATGGTGAGATGAAAGGGGTCAAATTTTTAAGGATATTTGTCTGGAAATGATTACAATAATAGGCTTTTATTATATATCTTAACAGTGTACCAGGTACTATTCTAAGCTCTTTACATTCACTCACTTAAATATCATAACAGCCCTATGGAGTAGATACTTATTTTTCCCATTTTTATAGATGAGGAAAATAAGGCATAGAAAGTAAGAAAATTTGGCTAATGTCTGCAACTTGGAGGTGACAGATCTATTTACCCCGTGTGTATGTTCAGAAATTTTTTTGATATAAAACCACATATACATATTTACAGAAGTAAATATACCACGAGTACTCAATGTAAATTATCTAGAAATGGACATGTTTGTGCAACAAAAGAAATCAAAAGATTAAAATTACCCAGTAATCCAGAAATCTCCTTAGGCACCAATCACCACTTCCTCCATTCATCCCATGGTTAACCTTATCCTGCCTTCTAATAATGAAGTGTTATTGCCTGATTTTTAACTTTATATAGATAGAATCATTCTCGATCTTATATTTGCAAAGTTTATGCATGCTGTTAGAACTAGCAGTAATTTTTCATTTTTGTATAGTGTTAATTATAAAAATATACCAGTTTATTCCATTATTGATGGATATCTGCAGTATTCAGTTACTGTTATAAATTGTGCTATGAATATTCTTATGGATGTCTTTAGCTACACATTGCCTAATAATTTCAATATAATTACCTGATTTTTACCAATAAATTGGATTCTATATCTTTTCTGCAAGTGTTCTTCTATTAATAGTCTGTTGCATTACATTGAATTTTTTCCCCAGTCATTTATATTTTTATACGGTTGGTGGTATTTTGGCCTTGAAAAATGTTTTATGCAAGTTGAATGTATGAATGTTCTTTCATCACATTTATTCATGCTCAATAAGACCATACCTTACAGAAAATGTATACAGTATTTCTTTAAATTCTGCCCCGTCCCAAAATATAGATTAGTTACAGTGGTTTTATAAAATAGTTTTGGAAACTTTCTTTTTTCTCTGAAAAGCTTAAATAGTATTAGAATTTGTTCTTTTTAGATTAGGTAATTAAACTGAAAATTTCTGGGCATTATCTTTATTAGGTACTTAGATTTTGATAACTTTTACAATTATTTTGTAATAATTGGCCTACTGATATTTTACATATATCTTTGAGAGTAACAGCCATTTAATTTTTCTAAAATCCATCAATGCCATAGAGGTTTTCAAATTTGATTAAAATATTCTTTTAGACATTTACAATTTCCTATTTGTTCTATTTCAATATACAATTTCTGATTTTGTGTATTTTCCTCCCTGTGTTTTTATTGCTTATGGCAGCTCATTGCTTATCTTTTATTTTTCGAAAAGCCAATTCTTTGACTTATCAAATCTAATTTCTCCATAAATTAACATTCCTG
>NW_006769585.1:123077-135650 GCF_000442215.2 Lipotes vexillifer | reverse complement strand
ATTCCTGCTTTCATACTTATTAAACTCTGTTCATCCCTTTTTAACTTACTGAATTTAACACTTAAGAAATAATCTGAAGTGAAGGATGTTTTTATTGTCAGTATTTCCATTTTAATATTATCCTCACAAATACTTGTTTAGGAGAAACTTCTAAATTCCCTGCTGTGTGGAGTTACTTTACCTATTTTAAAAAATCATTTTAATATCATGATCAGAGAATATGGTACCTATAACATGGTACTTGTAATTTCAATCTTTAAAAATCCATTACAATTTTCTCTATGATCTTAACAGATGATCACTTTTTGTAAGTGTTTCTTAAGTGTCTCATAATAGTATATGTTGCTAGATACTGATTAATTCAACCAATATTTACTCAAGGGTCACTTTATCTTTGGCACCTGGACCTGCTGAAAAAAAATAAAGCAGACAAGCATTCTTTCCTTCCTGGGTTTACATTCCAGTGGCGGAAGAAATAAAACCGTGCACATCTTAGTGAAATACACTATACTGTCTCTTTTAATATGATCCATGCCACCAGGGCACAAAGTGAAGGAAAGTTTTGAAGGGTAGGTACCGAGGGTTTGCAGTTTTATATATGATGGTTTTGGAAAGCTGAAAGTGACACTTGAGCAATGGCTTGAAGGAGTGGGAAAGCGATCTCTGTGCATATCTGGAGGACAGAACATTCCAGACAGAACCTGTAAAAAGGCTCTAATATGAGAGTGTATCTAGCATCATTAAGAGCAGCAATAAAAAAATAAATAAATAAAAGACTGGTCAAGGAAGGGGTACAGTTGTAGGGCATGAAGTCAGGAACGTGATGAGGCCACTGTAAGGACTTTGAATCACACCTACATGAAGCATTGGAGGTTTCTGAGAAGACTGATGTAACTTCCACTATAAAACGATTATTCCCACAGATCTGTGATGAAACAGACGCTACGTGCAGGGTCACAGATGAGAAATTATCTTGTCTCAGACTAGGACTGGAGGAATGAAGCAAGTAAGAAGTTGTTATATTTGAAGTATTTTTCAAAGTAGATCCTAAAGAATCTTTTCCCACTATGCCTATTGGGTAGGAAGGAAAGAAATCAAGGAGGAAACCACAGCTGTGGCTAAGCAGCTGGAAATACAGAATTCACTAGCTAAAGAAGTCCGATAGTGGAGTAGATATTGGGGGGTTATCAGGAATTGGGTTCTGAGCATGCTAAGTTTGAGATGAAGCCCAGTAAGCTGCTAGATGGCAGAGTTGTGAGTAATTAGCTATAGATGGAATTTAAAACCATGAGGCAGGAGGCTATTACTGAGGATGCGAATAAAGACAGAATAGAAGAGGTGCAAGGGCTGATACTGTGACACCCTAAGCCTGGGGAAAGGTCAGAAGTCAGCAAAGAAACTGAGAAGGAAAGGCCAGACCCGGAGGAGGAAGACAAAGACACTGAGAAAGCCCAGTTAGAGTGTGTTTAAGGAAAACTGGAAGGGAGTTGGAGATGTCAGTATACTTTCAAAGTGTGTTTCCAAGGAGATCCACATAATGGATATGTATCTGACAGAGGAGATGATGTACCTTCCCTCTTCTGCCTCCACCCCCAGCTGGTCCAGTTCTGGTGTTTTCTGTAATTTGAAAGGCACAGTAGTAGTGAGATTAGTAATACAAAGCTTTACCCATTTTTTAAAGTTTTCTCTACTGGTGGTGATTGGTACAAGGCTGTACAGGCCTATGGCCTGTAAGGTGAAAGCTGCAACACAACCTTCCTGTCTCCTCACCAAGTTCCTCTGCAGTCAGTGATCTTTTCACATACCCACAAATTGATCATGTAAAATAACGGCACTGTGGTTTGAAACAAAAGTATGAGATTCATTCAATGATCCGCTTACATTTTATTAAGTCCCTATATATGGCAGAGATTTTCCTAGGATCTTAGCATGTAATAGTGAATAAAGAAAAAAACAAAACCTTGACTTCGGGTGAAAAACAGTGAGGAAAGACAGACAATGAAAAATAAATAATAGATAAAAATAAGGCTTAGTAGAGGATGGTGAGTGCTGTGTAAAATTTGAAAAAAGAATGAGAGGAAGCAGGTTGTGGGTGAGTCAACATTAAAGACAGTGACCAGAACAAGCCTCATGAGGAGAGGTAACAAGTAGATACCATCGCGGGAATAACTTCCCTGGCAGAGGCCATGTGCCTGAAGAACAAAGATCTTCTGATGTGAAGAGAAGGCAGCAGATGTCACATTGGAAAGGGGTCTCCGGGCCCTTCGGTCCTAGAGAGGCTGCTGAGGGCAGAGCTGGACAGCTAGTTAGGAGAATGAAAGGCTCAAGAACTGCAGAGAGAAGTAAGGTGCTAAAAGAAATTTTTGCCTCCATAGTTCAGGTCCCTGGTACAGCAAGACTTAGAGAAATATGGTCCTAGTTAGGGTAGTTAGGCAACTAATTAAAAGCAATTAACCCAGACTGCACCTACAAAATGAATAAGTCAGAGCTACAGCTCACTTTGGGGTTATAAGCATCTGGCTGGACAGAGCCTGCAGCTAACTTTGTCCTGATGCTGTGTTAATTGCAACTTGGTGGACTGAAAATACCATTTGGGAAGGAGAAGCCTTTCTTTTAAAAAGAAACTCATCTATTATGACAATCATCATTACTGAAACATCCATTTCTATACCTACATGACAGTGATATTATATTGTTAATTACACAGATACACAGTTGCACAAAGATATGTTTTTCTTAAGCGTCTTATAGAATTCTTAACAGAAGAAAAAAGGGAGGCAAGATTTGAAGTAAATTTAAGATTTTTTCACCTCATGGAACCATAGAGTTATGGGTAAAATTTTTAATTAGAGTAGGTTCTGAAAAGAATATTTTATGCAGAATATTTCACACATAAGAATTTGTATACACACTCTCATAGAAACAGATACACAAATATCACTATCAGTGGTTGCACCCTGGCTTTTTCCTTTTCACATTGTAATGTATGAAGAAATTACGTTAGCATCATTCTGATTTTTACAAAGTTATCTTTACCAATATCTGTACACAAAACATACATACGCAAATAGACATTCAAATGAAATTATTGTATTTCTACAAATCTTGCTTTACTTGATGTTCCTTTTAAATCTTTTGTCCAATCATAAACTTGACAGGAGTCTTTACAATAATTACAATTAATCCTAGTGTTAGATACTTAGCCAAACAATATAATATGCTTAAGTGTCATAGTGGTAATGGCATTCACTAAAGAGTCATGAAGTTTTAAAAGAAAAGGATTCTAAGTACAAATTAACAAATCTAATAAATTTAGCTCGGAATACCGTAGATTAACAATGAACTTTTAAATAAATAAAAAAATACAACACCTATTGAAATTCACTGCAGAGGAAGATGAATTAAAAACCATGGCAAGAAAAAGCATGAATATATCTTTAGAATATTAAAAGACTATTTATTACTACTGTTTACTACTGTCATAGGTAAACTCTATATAATACCTTGGCTAAACTTTACAACTCTTTAATATCAGTATTTACTATAAGAAGCCTCAGATTCACAGAAGTTGAGTAATTTACTCAAATTCACACAAATGAAGGATAGATTCACACAAATGAAGGATAGATCTAAAATTTTTTGTTTTTTACATTAGCAAAAAATTAGATGACTATTCCATATGGCTTTTTCAATCTATGGGTTCAGTATAACACTTGATTGTGAATATAATTTAAGGAAATAATTCAGAGATGGAAAAAAATTGGAAAAACTGGCTGAAGGTTAAAACGTAGTGCACTAGCAAAGATGCGGAGACAGGTTCATGGAACTATTTTATCAGGGTCACCAACACTCTCTCCCTAAAATCCTAGGCTTTAAGGGATCTGGCTTTGAATTTGGATGCATTGGTTTCAAATTCTAACTCTACTGCTTTCCAGCTTTTTGTCCTTAGAACATTTACTTAATGTTTCCGTAGCTTAGTGTCATCTAAAAAGTAGGACAACACTACTACAATTTCATAATAATATGGTGATATCACCTGCCTTTTATTCTGTGTTGACATTTGCTGCTTTTACCTTAACATAATCCAAGGTAATGGCACCAAACTGTACTTGTAGCCATGGTATCCTTCACTGCTCCTTAATGAAGAACACGGATACGGTAAAATAAAAATACTAATAATAATGCTGATGATAATGGAGTGAATAAATGTCCATTTTACTTAACAAGGAACCATGATTATCCACAGGTTTCTTTGTAGGATAAATAATTCTTTAGAGATCAGTCTACCAGAGATTATGATTTTAGAGTATGCATGGAATGAAAGATATGTATAACAGTTTTTCTCCACAAGCACAATTTATAGGTTTAGGATCAATGAAATCCAATGATTGATAATGAAAGTCAAAATAGATTAAACTTCATTCTCTGTTAGAATAAATTACCGAACATAAGATACATTGGGGGGCTTCCCTGGTGGCGCAGTGGTTGGGAGTCCGCTTGCCGATGCAGGGGACGCGGGTTCGTGCCCCGGTCCGGGAGAATCCCACGTGCCACGGAGCGGCTGGGCCCGTGACCGTGGCCGCTGGGCCTGCGTGTCCAGAGCCTGTGCTCCGCGGTGAGGGGGCGGCCACAGCAGTGAGGGGCCCACGTACCGCAAAAAAAAAAAAAAAAAAAAGATACATTGGGACACTTAGAAATATCATATATGTGGACACTGCAGTATGAAGAAATTATTCTCTATCTGTGGAGGAAATGTAAAAAGCTAGGTTATTTAATGCAATGAGTTAAAGACAAAAAATGTATTTGAAGTGTTCTGGTCATACTTTTGCTTTAATTCTATTTTAATACTGTTTCAAGTATCAAAATCAATTAGCTATTGCACACTGTTATTTGAAATGTAAATTTTCAGTTTCTTTGGGAGTTCTGTATTTCAGTGTCCCTCAGAGTAGTAAAGATATTCATTCTCTTTGATCTACATTTAAAGTACTTTTAAAATTATATCATATGGGTATTACTGTAAAACTAGAAATATTTTGTGCATAGCCTGTGTATCACTGCTTTATCTAAAAGACCAGATTAGAGAAGTACATTAATGGCTTCCGAACGTTCTTGATTTCTCTTTCTTCATATTTTTGATGTTAGAATTTGTTCATACATGGGAAATGACAACGTGTGAAGTAAGTTGACATTAGAAGACAGATACTCTAGTTGAAGATTAATATTTTAGTTCACTTCTTTCCCTTATCTTCTTGCTCTAACAAGAGGCAGCAGAAAATCACCTTGGTTATCCAAGGAAGATAAATTGCCTTTGAATCTCTAATGATAGGTTATAGTCTCTCTCAACAAGAAAGAAATTGTTAGCACATGTAAGCAAACAAAACAAAAAATACTTCTACTAATAAAAATATTTTGATACATATATACAGATGAAAAAGTTATAACTGCTATTATACCTCATATATCTAATAATTTTATATCAAGTGTATGAATCATATCAGTTATTTAAAAATAAGGAAAAATAAATAAAATGCAGAGATATTGAGAGATTTTATGACAACATTCTCACTCATTTAAATAAGGATTCAAATAACAAAAAAAGATACAGAACATCTAAATAACATCTAAATATATTTCATAAAGTTAACATAAAGTGTATATATGTGTATATGTATGTACACACATTTATAAAGCTTTAATACAATGTAGAGTTGATACATCTACTTTGTCCTCTGGCTATGAGATAATAAAGAGGATCTACTTGACCATATATAAAATCTCACAATACTATAAAATTTGAAATGATTAAGAAAAGGACATATAAGTAAATCAAACAATTTGAAATTAAATGTTTAAAACATTCTCCTAGATAGCTCTCATGTCTAGGTTACCCAAGTTCAAACTACTGATTTTTGAAAAGATTAAATAAAATGATCCTAGTATATACAACATATTTGATACTGACAATGCTGAATATAAAGGAAAATTTATAGCCTTAAAATGTTCATTATTATACTAGAGAGACTAAAATAAATGAGTTAATCATTTAGCTAAGGAGGTTAAAAAAAACCCACAAGGCTATAAAACTCCTAGAAGGTAACATAGGAGAAACCTAGATGATCTTCGATATGGCAATGACTTTTTAGATACAACACCACAGGCATGATCAATGAAAGAAAAAATGGATAAGCTGGCCTTCATTAAAATTAAAAACTTCTGATCTGTGAAAGAAAATGTGAATAGAATGAGAAGGCAAGCCAAAGACTGGGAGAAAATATTTACAAAAGTCATCTGATAAATGACTGTCATTCAAAACATACAAAGAACTCTGAAAGCTAGAAATAGAAAACTGACCTGATTAAAAAATGTGCCAAAGACCTTACAAGGTGTCACACTAAAGACGACATAAAGATGGCAAATAAGACATGAAAAGTTACTCCACATCCTATGTCATCAGGGAAAGGCAAATTAGAACAATGAAATACCACTACGTATCTAAAAGAATGGCCAAAACCAAAACACTGAGAACAGCAAGTGCTCACGAGAATGTGAAGCAACAGGGACTCTCATACACTGCCGGTGGAAGCACAAAGTGGAACAGCCACTTTGGAAGACACTTTGGTGGTCTCTTACATATGGACAATGAAGTATTACTCAGTGCTAAAAAGAAATGAGAAAAGACATGGAAGAAACTTAAATGCATATGTTACCACGTCAAAGAGGCCAATCAAAAAAGGCTACATACCATATGATTCCAACTATATGATATTTTGGAAAAGGCAGAACTATGGAGATGGTAAAAAGATCAACGATGGCCAGGGGCATGGGGTAGGGTGGCAGATAGATGAACAGGCAGAGCACAGAGGATTTTTAGGGCAGTAAAATACTCTGTATTATACCATAATGGTGGATACGTGTCCTTATACAAATGTTCAAACCCATAGAATGTATGACACCAAAAGTGAGCCCAAGATTAAACTATGGATCTTGGGTGATAATAATGTTCGTAAGTTATAATAAATTATCACTGCTGGGGATGTGGATAATGGGTCGGCCGTGCAGGTGTGGGGCAGAGTGTGCAGAAAATCTCTACCTTCCCCTCAATTGGGGGGTGAAAAATTCAAACATGTAAACAAAGAAAGTCTTTATTAAAAAAATGAAGATAAAATAATAGCCAAGCACATGGAATGAATGAAAGAATCTTAAAAAGTAAGAAATCAATGGAATTTCAGTGGTTTTTACGTATTTAATATCGTAAAGATATTACAAATGAAAGAAGAGCAAAACACTGGCATAATAAAAATGTGATAGATACAGATATAGCAGTGTGTTCCCATGCTCTCAATGTTGCTTGACTTTTGCCTAACTTGATACATTTTCAAAATGTATGCAGTAAGATAGAAAATGACTACTTTCACCACAAGCAATGCAAAAGCAACAGCATTTAATTGCCTGATTTTTGACCCTCAGAAGTATTTACTTTGAGACTTTATTAAACCTGGAACATCATACTGATAAGGTACTTCCAGTGGCAAAACTATGTAATTTGGCTAACAGGAATGTAAAGCAGTAATTATATATATGTGTGTGTATATATATGTATACACACACACACACACACACACACACACAGAGTGCATCACATAAGGAACATTCTGTCCATATGCCCTATTAGTGGTGAGGTTAACATTAGTAATTTAAGTGCTTTCCACCAAGTTTTTTCACCGTAAAAGTTACTAATAGTGTAACTGATAAGTAATCAAGGAAATAACTGGAGATTTATTATGTAATATTCTGTTCTCTTTCAACCTTCCACCCAATAGATATAGCAATCTTGAATGATTCCTTTTTGAATCGATTCTTTTGAAAGTTTTCTAGTGATGATTTTCTAATTTTATTGTTCCTATGTTTATTAAGTGGCATTCTACTGTAAGGAACAAATTTCCTTTCCTTCTTTGATTGTTTTTTTGTGTTTATAGGCAAACATTTTGATATTATTCAATGGACTATTGTTCATTACTGTCATTTTACTTTGATGTTTGAACTGTATGATATTTGGACAGGGGAGGCTATTCAAAATGGCTTTTTATTACTTTTGACATGACCCATTTTTTTTAAGGACTTTCTTACTTTCTGGCATGTCCAGACTCATCTTGTACTTATCCTGTTTCAGCACTGGAATCATTCATTTCCCACAGAGTCTAGTTCTTATTGGGGAGTAGTATTTAGCAACCAAGATTTCTGACCTAAGTGCACTACCCTTTGCTACTGGAGTATCCACTTCTGGGACATTTTAGTGGAAAGACCTAGGAAAAAACATTTCATCATTCACCGACAAACACACCAATTACAAATATATGAAAGTTATAGTAAAATAATTAAACTTAAATTATTTATGACATTTATATATTATGATAAAGACATTCATATATTATAATTTCAATATCTAAAATTTTAAAATATAAACTCATAATTTCACAGTGATAGCTCTAAGTCCAATCCAACATTACAGGATTGCTCCTTGGCTTCCTCATTTCATATCAGTATCTCTCTTCATTTACTGTGTAAACTTTGCATCCCCAAATCAACCTTCAATATATTCATATATTTTTCAACTACCTAAAAAAAATATTTTCAGAATAGCTACCATTATACCATTATGTGTATGTACACACATCACACTGGTAAAAGCCAAGATCAGTTGACAGATTAAAAACAAACAACCTAAGATTAAAAACAAACATACAAACAACCTAAGAATATACAGTCATAATATGTTTTCAAAATTGTGTGTGTTTGTTTTCTCTCTTTGATTTTATGATAGTCATTTGAAATACAGTGAGGGCGAGCTAAATATGCCACTGTGCCATGTTGATTATTTTGACTTAAAGTTACTTAAGAAACAGCCAGTGCCAGACGGATACTCTGACCCTCCTTTGTCTCCCTAAAAGTAGGAAAAAAATCTTTCCTATGAAGGTACCCTTCCTGTACTAGGAGGGTAGAAGGCATCCTATCATCAGAGACAGGGAATTCAAGGCTGAGAAGGCTATGTAAACAAACCTTGTTACTTCACTGATTCGCTACCCCAAGCCCAAACCGTTTTCTTTTTTCAAATCCTCACAAATAACTGTCTAAATAATTGCCTGCTTTGGTCACTTCTTTGAGTCCATTTTTATGAGCTCCCAAATATACAAAATTAATTTTGTTTTTCTCTTGTTACTCTGTCTTATGTCAATTATTAGGCCAGCCAAAGAACCTAGAAGGGAAAAAAATATATATAGATATATATATATATTTTTTAACATTCTTTTCCATTATAGGTTGTTACAAGATATTGAATATGGTTCCCTGTGCTATACAGTAGGTACTTGATGGCTATCTATTTTATATATAGTAGTGTGTATGTGTACGTGTTAATCCCAAACTCCTAATTTATCCCTGTCCCCGTCCCTTCCCTTTGGTAGCCATAAGTTTGTTTTCTATGATGTGAGTCTATTTCTGTTTTGTAAAGAAGTTCATTTGTATCTTATTTGTTTAGATTCCACAATAAGCAATACCATATATTGTCTTTGCGTGGCTTACTTCACTTAGTATGATCATCTCTAGGTCCATCCATGTTGCTGCAAATGGCATTATTTCATTTTTTAAAACTATATAACTGAGTAATACTCCACGCCATGTCTTATTCTGATGCTTGCTCTCTTTCTTCTAGCTGTGGAGGCCCTTGCCTCTTGCTATGCCTTGTAATTTTCTCTTGATGACCAGACATGATATACTGAGTAAAAGGAACTGCTGTCATAGACAGTAATGTGGTCGTGAGGTGAGGGGGGAGGGAAACTGTGCTGTAGTGCATGATTAAGTCCAGGCTCCTAGGGAGCCTACGCGGCCCAACTGTGAATTTCACAAATGTTTCTCAGTTGTGTTCTCCCCCGCTTACATGGGACAGGATGGCTCTAGTAGGCTGTGGTTGTGTATTTCTCTTTTCCCAAGTGGAAGTCTAGGGGGAGCTGGGACTAGGCATTTCTCTCCTTCCAGGTCATTTAGGTTCTGATAGTACCCTAGCCAGCTAGGTTCTGGTCAACTAGCTTCTCTTGAGTGCAGGCCTTGTGAGAATCATGGAGAGTACTAGGTTATTTCAAAACGTGTTCTAAGCCAAATGACCAGTGACAGATAATGAAGATGTGCTGTATATATACAAAGGAATATTACTCAGCCATAAAAAAGAATTAAATGATGTCATTTGCAGCAACATGGAGGGACCTAGAGATCATACTAAATGAAGTAAGCCAGAGTAGACAAATATCATATATCACTTACATGTGTGTGAATCTAAAAAAAAAAAATGATACAAATAAACTTACATACAAAACAGAAACAGATCCACAGACATAGAAAACACATTTACTGCTACCAAAGGGGAAGGGGGGAAGATAAATTAGAAGTTTGGGGTTAACATATACATACTACTATGTATAAAATAATCAACGAGGACCTACTGTATGGCACAGGGAACTCAATATTTTGTAATAACCTATAAGGGTAAAGATTCTGAAAAAGAAATATATTTATACACATATGTAACTGAATCATTGTGTGGTACACTCGAAACTAACAACGTTGTAAATCAACTAAATTCAATTAAAAACTTAAAGCGTTCTCCCCTCCTTCTGCTGAGTCACAGAGGAATTTTTCTCCCATATTTATTGTGAGAACTTGGTCGAGCTCCTGGAACTCAATCTCACAAAACTGTGGAGACCCCCCCGCCCCACCCCTCGACGACTGGGTCTCCCTGGAGCTTCTAACTCTGGGTCGTCCAGACTGAGCTCCAGCAATTCATGCATTATGTTTCAGGGTTCCTTCCCTAGAGCCGGTTCACTCAGTAGTTTACACTTTGGAGTCTCTGCTTCTGTAAGCCATGACTGCCGTATCCCCCTTCTGTCTCCCCAGTTGGGGACAGTGGTTGACCCCGTGTCCTCTTCTTTATTAGGAATCTGAGTCGTTGATTTTTCAGTCTGTTCAGCTTTTTTCTGTGAGGACAAAGTGGTGACTTCCAAGCTTCTTACAAGCTGAATTGGAAACCATCTTCATCTCCAATTTCTTCTCCTTCCGTTCCTTCTTCTTGTAACTTTTAACTTCAAAATACTTTATGCTTTAGAGCTCTTGTGTGTAAAAATACTAAAGTTTAAAAATTACTCTGAAAGACATTTTGCTTTCTCTGGTTGGAGTAATTTCTCTGTCCTTTTAAATGAAGTTTCTGACATACCTTAGCTTTAATCTAAGATCTTACGCTTTGCTTTCTATTTGCTCTATCAGTTTTATCTTTTTTATTATCCTATTTTTCCTTTGGTTATACATTAAAAAAAACACTATCCTTTCCTAGTCCTACATGAGATGATAATACAAATATTTGATTATCAAAGTATAATATTTGAAAATCCTCTCTTCTAGGACGATGTTCTCCAAGCAGTTAAAACCTCTTTGAACCCTAACAAGTTTTATGTATTTTTCAACTTCAGGCTTACTGAATATAATTTACTTGTAGTAAAATTAACCCTGCTTAGGTGTACAATTCAATTACGTTGAGAACTAAGTAGAGCCATGGAAACTTCACCGTAACTGAAATAGGCAATGTTTCTATTACTGTAAAAAATTTCCCTCAGTTCCCTTTAGATATTCCTTTCTCTGTACTTCCAGTACCTGGTAACAGCCTGTTTCTGTGTAAATATGTATTTTTATAAAATATAACTAATTATAAAACATGCAGCCTTTTATATCTGGCTTATTTTATTTAGCTTTACGCTTTGGATTCATCCTTCTAATTCTTTATATGATGAGAGTAATACCTTATGAATAAACCAATTTGTTTATCCATTTACCATGTGACATGTTTTCAGGTGATTCCAGTTTCATGTAATTATAAAGAAGGCTGCTAAGAACATACGTGTATTGGTCTCTAAGTGAGCACATGCATTCTTCTGCCTTTGGGAACTACCTAGGAACGAGAATGGTGGGTTGTATGGCAAGTGTATGTTGAGCTTTTTAAGAAATTACCAAAGATTTTCCAAAGTCTCTCTATTATTCTGTGCTCTAATCAGAAATACATGAGCGTCAAATGCTCATCCTTCATCCTTCCAAACCCTTCCAATTTCGTTTTGAATTTTACTTTTGTCTTTAGCCATCCTAGCAAATGTGTAGTGGTATCTCTATTTTTACTCTACATTCTAATAATGAATAATGCTAATGAATATCCTTCATGCGTTTATTTTCCATTTTTATCTCATCGTTAGTGAAGCATTTGTTCAAATCTTTTCCAATTTTTTATTGTCTATTTTATTCTGACTGTTGAGCATAAGAGTACTTCAAGAACTCTGAATATAAGTCCTTTATAGATATGCATTTGCAAATATATATCCCATGTATATATCAAAATGCTCCCATATCAGATTTGTTTTGAAGATAGTGTTATTTCAATAATGACCTTATTGAAGAGCCAAATATTTTTCGTTTAAAGTGCAATATCCCATTTTTAAAAAATCTTGGGTTTCATGTGTTTTGTGGCCTAAGAATTCTTTCCCT
>NW_006769585.1:105072-123067 GCF_000442215.2 Lipotes vexillifer | reverse complement strand
TTTCCCTACCACGTTACATTTTTCCAATGTTTCCTTTCAAAAATGTATATACATTTGGCTTCAAATTTAGGCCTATTATTCCTTTTTCAGTGGTTTTCTATATGGTACCTGTGGGTTTTCTTCCAGCACGATTTGCTGAAAATACTACCGTTTGCCATTGAGTAACTTTGACACCTTTGTCAAAAATGTATCACGTATCTGTAGTACCTATTTCTCTGTAACTTACCATATGTTTATTATAAAAACACACTATTGATTATAATACCTGAAGAGTAAATTTCAACTCATTACTGTGAACCTTTCAGTAATTTTTCATCAAAACTTTGGTCTTTTGCTCTTCTGTGTACATTTTAAATTAGTTGACAAAATCTATGAAAGTCCTGCTGGAGTTTTATTAGGATTATAATGATTTTTTTAGTGAATTTTGGGAGAATTGACATCCTAACAGTATTAAACGGTTCAATTTGTGAATAAAGTGTAGTTCTCTATTTAGTTTTTAGTCTCCTTCATCGAAGTTATAACTTTCGGCATATAAACCTGGGACATATTTCAATTTTTCTAAAATTATTTCATTCTTTGATATTATTGAAAACATGTTTTATTTTAATTGCCATATGCAATTACTCAATTCACTTGTAACAAGAAATGAAAATGAGTTTTGTTTATTGCTTTGTATCATTAAACTTTGCTAAACTGGGCTCGTTTCTCCTGGCATTCCAAGAAATGACAGAATTGAAACAAATCTTGCTCTTGTCTATATAATAAATAAAGTCTCATCATTTACTTTCAATCTGCTTTTTGTAGTCAGGAACACCTATCTAGTAACACAGGGTTGGGGACACAAATTTTTTCCAAAGTAAATTTTAGTGGTTCTGAGCTATTACAAACCAAGATTCAAGGTAATAATATGTCCATATATAAGAGGTATATTATTTAAAGGGTGTTTTCTGATTTAAATTATTTGGAGAATACAATCAATATTTATTAAAGGATAAATTTAAAATGTTCTAGTGTGAATATATATGTATATTCAAAAGTATATTTAATATATACAATTAAAGTCCACAGGTAACTGCCACAATTATTTAGAACCTAGAACCACAGTATTTTTTCAAGTATTTTATTTTTATTTATTTTCACATCTTTATTGGATTATAATTGCTTTACAATGTTGTGTTAGTTTCTGCTGTACAACAAATGAGTCAGCTATATGTAAACCTATATACCCTCCCTCTTGAGCCTCCCTCCCTCCCACCCTCCCCGACCCACCCCTCTAGGTGGTCACGAAGCACTGAGTTGATCTCCCTCTGGTATACAGCAGCAGTAGCTAGCTATTTCACACATAGTAGTGTATATACATCAATGCTACTCTCAATTCGTCCCACCCTGTTTCCACAAGTCTATTCTCTACATCTGTGTCTCTATTCCTACCCTGCCACTAGGTTCATCAGTACCATTTTTCTATATTCCATATATATGCATTAATATACAGTATTTGTTTTTCTCTTTCTGACTTACTTCACTCTGTATGACAGACTCTAGGTCCATCCACATCACTACAAACGACTTGATTTTATTCCGTTTTACGGCAGAGTAATATTCCATTGTATACATGTACCACATCTTCTTTATCCATTCATCTGTTGATGGACATTTAGGTTGCTTCCATACCCTGGCTATTGTAAATAGTGTTGCAATGAACATTGGGGTACATGACTCTTTCACTTATGGTTTTCTCAGGGTATATGCCCAGTAGTGGGATTGCTGGGTCACATGGTAGTTCTATTTTTAGTTTTTTGTTTTCTCCCTTTTTCCTCTTGCTGTACACGGGCCTTTCACTGCTGTGGCCCCCCACCCCCACTGCGGAGCACAGGCTCCGGACGCGCAGGCCCAGTGGCCATGGCTCACAGACCCAGCCGCCCCGTGGCATGTGGGATCTTCCCGGACCAGGGCATGAACCCATGTCCCCTGCATCGGCAGGCGGACTCTCAACCACTGCACCACCAGGGAAGCCCTATTTTTAGTTTTTTAAGGAACCTCCATACCATTCTCCATAGTGGCTGTATCAATTGACATTCCCACCAATAGTGCAGGAGGGTTTCCTTTTTTCCATACCCTCTCCAGCATTTATTGTTTGTAGATTTTTTGATATGGCCATTTTGACCAGTGTGAGGTGAAATGTATGTCTTCTTTGGATAAATGTCTATTTAGATATTCTGCTCATTTTTCAATTGGGTTGTTATTTTGCTATTGAGTTGTATGGGCTGTTTGTATATTTTGGTGATTAATCCCTTGTCTGTCATATCATTTGCAAATACTTTCTCCCATTCCATAGGTTGTCTTATCTTTTTTTTTTTTTTTTAAGGTTTCCTTTGCTGTGCAAAAGCTTTTCAGTTTGATTAGGTCCCATTTGTTTATTTTTGTTTTTATTTCTGTTGCCTCAGGAGACAGACCTAAGAAAACATTGGTAGATTTATGTCAGAGAGTGTTTTGCCTATGTTCTCTTCTCAGTGTTTTATGGTGTCATGTCCTGTGTTTGTCTTTCAGCCATTTTGTGTTCTAACTTCATTGAGTTACCTTGCTGAAGACTGTCTTTTTCCCATTTTATATTCTTGCCTCCTTTGTCGAAGATTAATTAACCATGGCTGTGTGGATTTATTTCTGGGCTCTCTATTCTGTTCCATTGATCTGTGTGTCTGTTTTTGTACCAATACCACACCGTTTTGATTACTGTAGCTTTCTAGTATTGTCTGAAGTATGGGAGAATTAAGCCTCCTCCTTTGTTTTTTTTCCTCAGGATTGCTTTGACAGTTCTGGGTCTTTTATGATTCCATACAAAAATGTCACGGGTAATTTGATAGGGATCACATTAAATCTGTAGATTGCTTTGTGTAGTATTGCCATTTTAACAGTATTAATGCTTCCAAGCCAAGACATGGGATATCTTTCCATTTATTTGAATTATTATTCTTTAAAAAATTTTTTTCCTTTCATTGACTTAAAGAATCCCTTATGTAAAATTCTGATGCATAGAAATCCTCAACTAATGTCAACCTTAAAATTAATTGCAAAACAATACTATATTCTTACTATTTTTAAAATGGAATATGTATTTTACATTTGGTTTTATTTTACTAGATTTGCCTTATTATTAAAACTAAATATAAAAATCAGTTCTCTCAAAGGATTCATATTAACTGATTAGCTAATAAATTAGTGCTGGTTGAATAAGGATTTACTAGAAACATTAAAGTTCCTAGTAATGGATAAAGTGTGGTCAGGGAGTGGGGGATATCAAGGTTGATAAGACTGAAATTGTTTGCTCAGAGTACAAATAAGGGTTGTGTTATCTAAAATGTTAAACAAATATTAAAATCTAGAACCAATGTTAAAATCCTTAAAGGTGTTCTGGCTTTTTATTAACAGCATTTGTTGGCAATTCTAAACAATGTCAAAACAAAAAACCCAATCCAAAAATGGGCAGAAGACCCAAATAGATATTTCTCCAAAGAAGACATACAGATGACCAGTAGGCAAGTGAAAAGATGCTCAACATCACTAATTATCAGAGAAATGCAAATCAAAACTACCATGAGGTACCACCTCACACTGGTCAGAATGGCTATCATGAAAAAGTCTACAAACAAGAAATGCTGAAAAGGGTGTGGAGAAAAGGGAACCCTCCTACACCGTTGGTGGGAATGTAAGTTGGTGAAGCCACTATGGAAAATAGTATGGAGGTTCGTCAGAAAACTAAAAATAGAACTACCATATGATCCAGCATTCCCACTCCTGGGAATATATCCAGACAAAACTATAATTCAAAAAGATACATGCACCCCTATGTTCACAGCAGCACTATTCACAATAGCCAAGACATGGAAGCAACCTAAATGTCCATCAACAGATGAATCGATAAAGATGATGTGGTACATATATACAACGGAATACTACTCAGCCATAAAAAAGAACGAAATAATGCCATTTGCAGCAACATGGATACAACTAGAGATTATCATACTAAGTGAAATTAGTGAGACACAGAAAGATAAGTACCATGTGATATCACTTATATGTGGAATCTAAAATATGGTGCAAATGAATGTATCTACAAAGCAGAAACAGACTTACAGAAAATGGACTCGTGGTTGCCAAGTGGGAGGGGTTTAGGGAGAGGGCTGGACTGCGAGTTTGAGGTTAGGAGATGCAAACTATTATATTTAGAATGGATAAGCAACAAAGTCCTACTGTGTAGCACAGGGGACTATATCCAATCCCCTGCAATAAACCATAATGGAAAAGAATATAAAAAGGAATGTATAGAATTGAGTCACTTTGCTGTACAGCAGAAATTATCACAACATCGTAAAGCAACTATACTTCAAGTTAAAGAAAAAGAGATCCTTATTTTATCACATAAATAGAAGGGAATAAGGTTATGATGTTTAAGATTAGTAGACAATTGAATACCTATTAGATATTTGATAGTAAGGAATAACCGTTTTTTTAAAAAAGTATGATGATGATATTTAAAAAAGCCTAGTTAAAAGCATATAATAGGATATAGAAATCAATGTATGTGGTTGAAATAACATCAACTAGAACTTCAAATTGTTTGGGACAATTAAAAAATCAAATTTCATCTTATTATACTTGTCACAGATCCTGTATCTATATACAAGTGTCTGCTTATAAATACTTCATATGTTTTATTTTATCTATAAAGATTGGTTTTAAATTTGAATAAGTTACTTACATCATAAAGCATTAAAAATCTGTTTCAAAATAACATGTACATCCAATGCATTAAGATTATATAATATAGGTGGCATATTTGTAGCCCATTGTGTTCTATTTAATAAATTAAGCACCAACTGCCTGTTTATTTTTCATAAAATGTGTTCATGAAAAGTACAGACATCACCCAAGTTAAATAAATCATATACTTCTTATCTTCCAAGAAAGCCAATATGCTCATATATAAATGACACTGCAGAATGCCCTGAGAGAACAAAGTTCTTATATCACTATGTCAGCAAAAATAGGATTCAAGTTTACTTTAACAGTGTTAGTCCAGAAGTTGAATTTTCTAGAATATATACTCATAAAACTTTTACAATATTAGCACAGCTATGAACAATTATCTGTAACATCACTAGCAATACTAAAAGTGCAGGAAGTGCAAGCTCTGAACTCCATAAATCATATTAAATTATTCAAATTGTGCATGTGTATGTGTATACTCATTTAGAAGGATGAGTCTCATCAATAGTTTTAACCTAATTGATATTTGTATTTTGATTCCATGAGAAAGTTACATATCCCTATACAACATTAAATACTCTTATATGTAATGTCTTACTCCTTATAACAAATTAGATGAATTTTGTTTTTTTCAGAATTCTATCTAATTCTAAAAGTAGTTGGAATTCCTCAGTGTATTACCTGCCTTATCTTTCTTTATTCTTTAAATACACGTAGGAGAAACACATGCCATTTCAGGCCATTTATTTCTTAGCCACTTCAATTAAAATTACAATTACTTCACTTGAGTCACTTAGGTTGTATGTGAAAAACCTGCTGGCATAACTACACGATTTATAAGTGTCTTACATGAAATATTACAATGGTTAACATTCACAATGGCAATTCGGAATTACTTTATTGATATAGCAAAATATTTAAGTGTGCTTCAAAGTCATTTATGAAATAAGTCATAACAAACAATTTTTTAGTAAACCTCACTATGTCGAATCTATACTGAATTTTAAATTGTGGCGCTAAATCTAAACATTATAGTAAGTCAGTTTGAAAACTGACTTTACACAGAGACATATTGGGACACTAAGTTGATTTAGAAGGTCATCAGGAATATTGGGAGAATTTAACCTATTTGCTTGTATCCAGATTTTATCATTGTAACTGAACTCATTTGTTATTTCACAGCCTGTGTTATACATAAAAAGAAGAATTTATAATCAGGAAAATAAAAACACATCCATAAGGCCAAGTACCAGATATTTTTATAGGAGAACTAATCTACCAAAAGATAATAAGGAAACTGCAAATGATCAAACGTATTTTCAATTCAAGGTGAGATTTTAACAAGGAATAAATTATCCTCATGCCTGTTAGCAGACCTTCATGGTAAATGGTGCCCTAAAGATGCTACTGCTTTTAAGGAAAGAGCACCACCAGTGGTGGAAATGGTTCCAAATGCAAAACATGGAGTTACAAGTGTCAATCTTCAGAATTCTTAGGGCACATTATTACATCTAAAAAAATAATGATGTCATAATACAGTATTGCATGGTGATGAATGTAACATAAGTTATAATATAATGCTTAGTACAGTATACCAAAGGGCAATAAATGATTATGACTGACTTTCTAAAAATATATATAATGACAATAATAAAATTTTCTAGGAATAAATTCCTTTATAATATATATGTAAATGACATTACCTACTCTCATTTACTCAATCCATTTGTAGAGTTTAATTAACACTAAACATTAACAATATTATCAACATATGGGCTGATAGCTGTCAGTAGAAATATAAAGAATAAAAATAATTGTAGTTATCCTTTTCTTAAATATTGGTAAATATACATAATTACACTTGTGAATGAAGTTTTTGTAAAAGAGTGGCTAATGCTTACAGGGAAAATTGCTGAATTTTATATTGCTTTTGATAGATTGTTTGATGTTTAATTATGATTTACAAGAGAAAAAGGACAGCATATACTAGAGTTAAAGCTTGTACTTGCTTTGCCAGAAATTCTGTCAAGATTTTATGTTACTAAATCTGAAATTACTTCTATAGTTCAAAAGATTATGTGAAATTATCATTCTTTTTACTAATAACTAACGTTTCATTACAGAATTCTTTATCTTAGAAGACTAAAGCTTTCATTATTTTGTTTTACTATCAAGGCTTATTTCCTATAGAAATTTATTGATCCAATCTGGTTCAAGATTTTGTGTTCAAAGATCCAAACAAATGGAAGAAAACAAAATGAAGTAAAAAGAGATGACTTTAATATACAACTAAACTATGAATAACAAGTACAGAGATGTAAATTAAATGTTAAATCCTGAATTACAGGTAGTCTACACTTTTCCAGAACAGTAGACAATTACTTTTGAGTCTGGTATTGTTTCTATTTCTCTGTTAATACAGAAATGTGAGAGGCTTTAGAAATTCAAATTGTTAAAATAAAAGGCGCCAATGAAGTAGAATCATTTTAATCAAAGGTAATAGATTTTTTCAAAAGCTTGTTTCTTAACTGTGAAGCTTTCACTGAGTAGATGTGATTTATAGAGAATCTACTCATAGAATCTTAAATTAGATAGATGATGTAATCATTGAATATATATGGAAAATACTTCTCACACACTATTCTTTAAAGCTCAAAATTCCCAAAGGCTTTACTAAAACACAGGTATGCCTCCCCTCTCCTCCGTCCCCACCATCTCCCCTCCCTCCCTCCCCACCTGTCTTGGCAATGATGATAGATGTGTATTAGAATGAACTGAGCTTGGACATAAGACACTGGAATGAACTGTCATTGAGGTTAAAGTTTTGTGTGGTAATCAGATGAGGATTCCTCTGTAATTACCATCATTGTAGTATTAGGAAAATCACTTCATATAGAATCTATTTTTTTTATGTGTAAAATAAAGTCAAAGGACCACAGAGCATATCCTCCTGTAACAAAACTGTGATTCAAGGAATAGTTTAAATTATTTTTAAATTGTCAATTGCTTTACAATTTATAGATTATTCTAATCACTTCAGTAATACCTACCATATAAAAATTACTTTGCATATGTGTTGAATAAAAATGGAAGAAAGAGATGGAATATACTTTCACTCACAGTATGACATACTAGCTAATGTGGACCAACTCTTAACTAAGAACGATTTAAGTTTATATGTATCAGAGAAAGACAAGGCTAAAATTTGAAAAAGGAAACGAATATTTTGTGACCCATCATTGAGGGCAACTTTTTACCTAAGGCTGTCTATTTTGGAAAAGGTAACTAAAAGAATGAGAAGATATGCATGGATTCTCTCAGCCTCTTGGAGACAGAGAGACAGGTTTTGGAGTCCAGGGTCCACCAAGGAAGGGGTGGCTTGTTAAACCTCCAGTTGTCTGATTTGGCTCCCTGAAGGGCTAAACTATTAATAAACAGGAATGAAGAAACTAGAAACATATTAGCCTTCACATGCACTGAAGTCCAAAGTCATGTTATTTATTTAAACACATTAACTGCATTATACTAATCCAGGGATGATAGTGTACCTATTTTCATTCCATAAGCAAAGGTAAATATTCTTGGAAGGACTTAATGGACTACGTATTTTTTTTTGTATAAATGTCTATCATTCAATCAAAATTACCAAGCACTTGAGGAGACAAGGTGATAGGACTGAAAGCCAGAGAAAAATTAGATAACAGAAACACAACCACAGAGGATGTTGACAATGATCATATAAGACAAAATAAAAATGCTTAAATGTTCAGAGATAAAGTTATTTAGCAGAGAACTGAAATCTATGAAAAAGAATCAAATGATAATTCTAGGAGTGAAAAATGCATTAATTAAGTTTAAGAATTCAACAGGCCAGTCTAGCAGCATGTTGGTTAAAGGCAAAGAGGATTAAGGAATTGAGGATGTATCAGGAGAAAACACCCAGGGGGGATGAGCTATGCATAACTATGCAGTATGCATAACTATGCATAATGAATAGGAAAACTAAAAGACGGCTTAATAAATCCATGGACGAATAGATTATGAAAATGTAATCTATATATCATAATATTATATATAATGGATATATATAATGAAATATTATTCAGACATAAAGAGGAAATCCCGCCATTTACAACAACATGGATGAAACTGGAGAGCATTATACTAAGTAAAAAAAGCCAGACATAGGAAGACAAATACTGCATTATCTTGCTTATATGTGAAGTGTAAGGAAGTCAAACTCACAGAACCAGAGTGTAGAATTGTGGTTGCCAGGGCCCATGGGTGGGAATGAAGGGAATGGGGAGTGTTGGTCTAAAGGCACAAACTTTCAGTTATAAGATGAATAAGTTCTGGGGATCTATCAAGCTGATTATAATTAAAAATGAATGTACAACATGGTGATTAGTTATTAATATCTACTGTATTGTACACGTGAAACTTGCTAAGAGGGTAGATCTGAAGTGTTTTTACCAAACACACAAAAATGCGAACTCTATGAGGTGATAAGTTAATTAACTTGTGGTAATCATTTCACAATGTATATTAAGTTATCACGTTGTACACCTTCAAAAATCATGTTGTACAACCTCAATATACACAACCTTTATTTGTCAATAATACCTCTGTAAGTCTGGAAAAAACTAAGTATGAAAAAAATAATAAACCTAAAATCAATTAAAAAAGAAATCTACAGGAACCTATGGTTCAAACCTATAGTTAGAACCTAGTCTAGTATACATATTAGTAAGACAAAGGCTAAGAATATTCCAAAATTAGGGAAATTCAAAAAAACAGATTCAAGAAGTGCTATGAATAAAGTCAATCCTTAAGCACATCATGGTAGAACTGCTGAAAATCCAAACAAAAACTCAAAGGCATTTTCAGCAACGCCAAACACAGGTAATTCATCAGCAAGAAACCTATGATGAAAGGAGGACTAAGGGGTAAAATCAGGCAAAAGAAAAACAAAAGATGAACTGAAAATGTATATTTAAGTGAGAAAATATAAAGAAATATTGGCTGTGCACAGCAACGTCTTGTATTTAAAATTTTATTAAAGTACATAAGAAAGGAGTGCGACTTCCACTCTGAATACAGAAAACTGCAAGAGAATATCACTCTCAAACTACAAGTGAGCAACAACCAGATAAAATACAAAATTATAATTTTGGGGAATTGGTCAAAGAGCTGAAGTTACAAGGCTCTTGTCACTCCTCTGAATTTCAAGGAGTGACAAGCTCTTCTGGAGAGAAGAGGCATAGGAATTGTAGACAGGGCTCAGACAGAAATAATAACAAACACCAAAACAAAAAATATTCTAAAGGAAAACTGTAGGGTAGGGCTGGACACCAGTTCCCATAGCAGCAAGCCCTACACATAAAGGGAGTGTGTATTATTTCAGAAATTCTTGTACATGTGCCTCCTCTAGATTTTTAATAGAAAGACTTGGGGCAGAGGAGAACACTGAAGTCTCCTTACGCTGCCAGAACGCCACAGGGGATGGTCCGGTGCCACTGGAGAACGGGAAAGCCATGTAGATAGCTCTTCTAACCCTCATGATTGAGCAGCAGCTGATTTTCTCAGACGCAGGCCTGCAGGGATATGTTTACACAAGAACCCATCTGCATCTAGGGAAGGGTTGGGAAACACCACCTTCATGCTCCCAAGGGCAAGGCAAAGATCCTTGGCATCCCAAGGCTTCTGGGGAAATACAGATGCCAAATCCTCTGCCCTTGCAGGAGAGGCAAGAAAAACAGTCCTTGAATGCCTCGCCAAAACAAGACAGTGCTTGGCTATCACTGAGAAAAGAGGAGATAACTTTCTCCTGCACAAGACCCACATTAGATACAAGGTAGAGGTCAGCTGCCATGGGTGGGGCAGAGGCAGGAACACTGAGAAGGCCCATCCCCGGAGGCCAAACACACCTGCCATTCAAAGACCAGTGACAGAGCAGGAGAGCCCAAAACTCCCTACATCGAATGTAAGCAAAAGCAATAGCATCAATAATACCAAGTACACAGCTGCAGCATCCACCTCTGGGGAAGAGACCAGAGCAGAGAGACAGACCACTCTGATTCAAGAACACAGGAACAAAGGGAAACATGAGGGAAACATGAGGGAAACATGGACAGAAACACTAAGTTCTCAGAACCTCAGGACTAACAGGAAGCACACACAATGATGGCTTGTTGCTGAACGAATGTGAAGTGTGTGGGATTGGAAGACGATGATAACAGCAAAACACAAGTCTATCTCAACCACCCAGCATATTAACCTAACTCTCCACAATAACGGACTGACGAAGAAGCAGGTATACCCATTCCTGGTCGTAAACCATATGTATCTCAGTCTCACTTGTTCTTAATTTTATGTCTGTAAATTTTATTTATTTATTATATCTGAGATGAAAAATTCCTTTAACACTCTCTCCAATAAACTACTTATGGGTAAGGAATGATTCTCCTAGACTGGAAAATATGTCAGTTGAGCATTCAAAATAAAATGCAAAGAGAAAGTTTTTAAAAATCAAATACAACAGAGCATCTAAGACCTGTGGGATAGAATAAAAAACTTAACATACAGTATTTATAGAGGGAGAAGAGAGAGAATGGCCAAGGAGTTATTCGAAGAGAGAATGGCCCCCAAATTCCAAAATAAAGGAATACAAAACACGCAAAGAAGTTTAGGTAAGTGCAACAAGATAAATACAAAATGAAAGAAAAATTAAGAAAAATATTAAAGTCAATTTGCTGATAAACAAATGTAAATAACATCTTGATGGCAAAAGAAAAATAACAGTTCATATAGAGGATACAAGAATTTAAACAAATTTATTTTCAGAAACTACACAAGTCACAGAAAGTGGAGAAATATCTTTATAATTCTAAAAGAAAAATATTTCAAACAGGATTTCTATACCAAGCAAAAATATACTAATGGGCCAAGAAAAAAATAGAAGACAATAGCAGAAGGTATGAAGATGATTCATATACTGAGTTGAAGGACAGGAATTTTGAAGATTAAACAACTATTATGAATATTATGATGGATTAAAGGAATATGACCTTAGTAAACAGTTGGGAATTGCAATAAATGGAAATGATTTAAAAATAACACAGATTTTAGAAGAGAAAAGTACAATAATCAAAATGAGAAATTCACCATTTGTTGTTAGCAGCAGGTTGGGTAGGATAGAAGAAATGATCAGTCAAGTTGAAGGTCTATCAGTGAAAATGCTTTGGTCTCAAGGTATAGAGAAAAAAGACTGAAGAAAGATTACCAACAAGAGTCTAACATAACTAGAGTTGGAGTCGCAGAAAGACAGATTGGGGCAGAATAAGGTATTTGAATGACAAGGATTATTTTTTGATTACAAACATACACAGATATCCACACATTTCAGCAGACACTAACCAGGATAAATATCAAGAAAATCACATCATAGTAAAACTGCTGAAAAATACAAGGAAACATTGAAAATGGCCAGAGAACAAAAGAATTATTATACACAGAGCAACAGTAAAATGAATGACAGCTAACTTTACAGATACCACTAAAGCCACAGGTAAAGCAATGCTATCACTAAAGTACCAAAAGAAATGTTTCAACACAAAATCCAGGAAATTATTTTTACAATGAAGAGGAAATACTTTTACAGTTAAATAAAAGCTGAGGATTGTAGCCACAAGACCTGTACTGGAAGAAATGTTAAAGAATGCTCTTTAGGCCAAAAGATAATGACATCAGATAAAAACTCAGTATCAGAAATGGCAAACAAGTGGGAAAGTGGGAAAATACACAATATTTTTCGATTTGTTTCTTGAAGGCAAATGACTATTTAAGAATAGCATTAAAAATATGTAGAAGAAAAATATAGGAAAATAGAACAAAGTAAAGAGTATGCAAAATATAAAGTATGAAATAAGAACAAAAAAGAAAATGGGATTTTAGAATCATCAAGGGTGAAGTGGAAAGCAGAATATTAAGTCTAAATGTTGAAATTTTGAAGATGGCTAATGTAAATTCTAAAAAAATACCAAAAATGATTAAAATATATATGTAATTAAAGTCAGTAGACTATAAATTAACGAAATAGAAGAGTCAAGAAATAGACCTATATATATGATCATTAATTTTCAACAAAAGTGCCAAAGCACTTCAATGGGTTAATAATAATATATTCAACAAACTGTGCTGGAAGAATTTGATAATCATTACATTATTTACATATTATATATATATATCCTTATTAACACTGAAACAGGAGGGAAGGGGGCAGGGCACAACCTTTCAAAGAATGATGTAATGACATAACCCAAGGACATGACAAACTGAGTAGAGCCAAATGGGTCCAAGATGGTAGACAAGTCAACTTCCACTAGACCTTGAGCCTCTGTATACGCTCACTGTAACACATCAGCAAGCTAAATGACACACCCACAGGCGCCATGACAGTTCCAAGACGGACCATAAAGATCAAAAAGTGGGCAGTGGCCCAATTCCTGGAAATCCCCGCCCCTTCCCAAAATAGCTGGAATACTCCTCCCACTCATTAGCCTATGAAATTACCCACCCCTATAAAAGGTGACAACCCCATACCCTGGTGCCTTTCTCACCTTCTGAGATGGCCCACACTCTGTCTGTGGAGCGTGTTTCTCCCTAAATAAATCTACTTCTTACCTATCACTTTGTCTCTCACTGAATTCTTTCTGCAATGAGACATCAAGAACCTGAGCTTTGTTAAGTCCTGAAACCAGGTGTGTGATCTCAGTTGGAAGACTGTGGGTTTGGGCCAGGTTCGAGTCCCGGCACAGGGGTTCAAGTCCCAGTCTGAGAAGCACGGTTTCAACGCAATATGCCAAAATGACAAAAAATTACATTGAAATGGATCAATCTAAATCTAAGAGCTTAGCCTGTAAAATCTTCTAGAAGAAATTACAGGAAAATTTCTTATTTACCTTGGGATAGGTAAAAGATTCCTTAGATAGGATACCAAAATCATAAACTGTGAACGAAATTGATGAATTAGACTTCTTCTACTCAAGACATTCTTAGCAAAATACAAAGTAAAGCTACAGACCAGTAGAAAATATTTGCAAGACTTTTACTTGATAAAGGAATTGTATTCAGGATATATATATTAAAAAAAAAAAAAATATATATATATATATATATATATATTTAGGTAATAAGAAAAATAACCTATTAGAAATAAAATTTGACAGATGCTCCCAAGATAAGGGGAAACACACATGAAAAATTGCTCAGCATAAAGTCACGAGGGAAATGTAAACTAAAACTACAATGAGATGTCACAACATACCTACTAGAAGGCCTAAAACTAAAGATCTGCATATCTGTTGTGATTGGTTTGTTATGATTTCAAGCCCACTTGTTTATGGATTAAGTGAAGTCGTTTGATCTAAGGGTCAGTATGTTTACATTGGGGAGGCTGAGTCAGGATGATGTCAGCACAGCTGTTGTGCTGAGTGCTTACTGATATGAACATATGGAGGAATGCCTACTGACGTAATGGACATGTGAACTTTAAATACCAAGGTTTTTATGAGGACTTAACGACAGTGTTTGGCCTGGGCAAGGCTACTCTTTGCTGACCTGAATAGCTCTCCAAAGACCTCAAGACATTAGCTCCTGCCTTGGCAAGGCTACTCTTTGCCAACTGTGGTGAAAACTGTGCACTGGTCCCAAGAACAAGATCACCTTGCCTGCCTGCACCAGTGCCTTGGTTCCACTAGAATCATGCTCCAGCAATGAGGGGCTTTCTGTTTGCACTGGCAGCTGGACATCAGCTATTGAATGGCTAAGCTGTCTCTTCTGAGAATGAGCTCGTAGAAAGGTACACCTCAGCTAAATTTGGACTTTGTACCTTTCATCTTCCCTTTGCCTGGAATAATAGTGTGATTAATCCATCATTGGTTTGGAGTGTTATGTCTTTATTGGCTTATTAAGAGACATTATCCTGTATGCTATTGACTTTTGAAATATTATGAACTATAATTCGCACAGTGAACTTGTGGGATATATAATATTGTCAAAAGACAATCTCAGTGTGTGCATAATTTGTCCCAAAACAAAATGATTGGTGTAGTTGGCAACCCAACTCAAAGTAATAATAATTAATATTGGTTGGTGCTGTAGGATGTACCATACTCCATGTCAAATTTGAAAAACAGCTCAGTAAATTACACTAAATTCATGACCAACTAAAATCTGGTGAAGCCCATCATTACTGATTGACAAACTTTAAACTTAATGAACTATTTACCATCTATGCCATCCTACTGAAATTCTAAATAGCTCGTGAATAGACAAATTGTGCTGTTACAGTTGGAATACTAATGCTGGCCACAATACTCATCTTAATACTGCTCTACCACATTACAAATGAGTTGGAACACTCTACTAAGGGTCTCTATGATAAAACACTTTAAATGCTGTTGTGAAAGACAGGAGGATAATAATTAATTTGCTTCTCTTATTAACCCTGCCAAAATCACTTAAGGGGTGTTTTAGGGATAGATTGGATTATGTATTAACTTCTGAGGACCCCTGGAGACCTACTGAAGACTTAGTCTCAACAAAACTTACCATACTCCAGATGTTGGCCTGATCACCCTACCCAATGAGTTATAGCCTATATTGTGAAGAGCAAACAAGAAATTCCAGAGGTCTTATTAGGAGCCATTAGTGACACAGATGCAGACAGACAGAAAGGAAAGGCCCCAAACGTAATTTCCAGAGCAGGAAGAAACCCAGGCCCTTTTGCTCCTAAAGGCACAATTCACACCCTGAAGATGATGATTATTATAAGCTTTTGACCCTACTAACTTTAACCTATAGAAGCTAAGTCCCCAAGAATAGATAAAACTGCAACAAATGATAATATGGAACCAGAGTGACTGAACAGACAACCTATACAAGAAATGACAGAAATTAGAACAGAATTCCAACAAACTGATTTGGACAGAGAAACCGAGAGATATTAGATTTACATTTCAAAAGTTAGACAAAATGTGATCCTCACAGGCACAGAGATTATGCAACTCAGACCCATTACCAGTGATGCTGAGTTTAATCAACATCTTAGAGTATTTGGAGAAAATTATAGTTAGCCATATATCTGCTAAAAAAAATTATCAAAACCTTTCATCAAATAAAATTATAAAGCCAAATGATTTCACCGGTAAATTCACTTAAGTATTTAAGAAGAATTGTATCAATCTTTCACAATTAAAAAAAAATAGAGGAGGAAGTACTTTCTACTTTATGAGGAGACCCTGATATCAAAACCAAAGTGACTACACAAAAAATGTATATAAAATTAACATTCATCATGAACATAGTCATAAATATTCTTAACTATTAGGAAATCAACTCCAGTGATATGAAAATGGTAGTATGCCATGACCAAGTGTCATGAATTTTAATGATTTCATCAAACATATTGGACTAAATATACACCAAATAGAGCTGGAAATTGGTAGGATGCATAATCAGCTGGTCTGTAGCGTGCACTAGCCCTAAGGATGCCTGAAAACTTGGCCCTAGTCAGATATTCCTCACCATACTAACTCAGTGAGTCTGTACTGGATCCACTTACATGAGACTCTGGCCAAATTTACTGTTAACAAACTGAACAGCTGTAACTCACTGAGATTCATTGATTGAGTAATCCTTAACTTACACATAACCTGAAATTAATGAGATGCAGTTGAAGGTTTCCCAGGTGGAAAGGTTTGCTTTAATTAAGGTTGTTTGAACCCACAGAGTCTTATTTCTTGCACACAGGGTGGGGATGCTGATTAATGTGTCTGGGAGTCAACAGCCCTGCAGAACTTGACTATACATGCTATGTTGCCTACCTCATTTCCTTCTTTAGAGCAAGCTTGCTACTGGCCATTTGTGTTTTGTGAATTTGATTCTCAATGTAAAACAAAAACTGCCGACTCTGGCCAAGCAGATTAGGCATTACAGTAAGACTGCAGGATTCTCTACTGATTGATCGTATTATTCCTTTATACCACAGAACCTTATTAGGAAGTTATACTAGAAAATGTTTTAAAAAATCATTCGTATTCTTATCAACCACTCTAAAGAGTTTAGGAACCAACCATACAAAACATGTGTTAATTTGACAGAGAAAACAATTTCAAAATGACTTAATATATTAAATAAGTTTTGAATAAACAGATTTGCTATGTTTATAAGTATTTATTTAAATCCCAGTTAAACACTGAGCTTGATATCCTGACTGATTTGGACAATTGATTCTAAGTTTTTTTTTTATAGAGAAATATTGCAAGTAACTAAGTCAACTTCATAAAAGAAAAGTGAGAAGTTTCATCCTATCATATATAAGTGCAACACACAGGGCCATAATGGTTTCAAAATACTGTTAAAGCAAGAAAAAATAAAACAGCAGTTAGAAATGGATATGTGTATTTTTATATTCAATTATAAATTTTATAATTTATAGCATTTATTGAGTTATAAAGTTGTTAGATAAGCAAAGAAGAAAAACAAGGGGATTGTGGGATAGTGTGGGGGAAATTGGCTCAGTATGTGGAGTTAAACTTATCACTTCAAATTGTCTTGTTCTTGTGCCTACATAAATTAGAAAAAACAGAAATCTCAACTATACATTTTGTTTATGTAAATGTTTTATATTAACTTTACATATTTGAAGATGAAATTTCTCAGGGATTATAAACATTTCTTTTTAAATTAACACTGTTGTATCACTTTTTGTAAATGTGTCCATTAGCATGTAACATTGTTTTATGTTTGTTTTCTTAATTGCACTTTTATGCAATTAAGAAAAACACAAAGGAGACAGAAGAAGAAGGCGGAAGAGTGAGACGCGGAGATCACCTTCCTCCCCACAGATACACCAGAAACACATCTACACGTGGAACACCTCCTACAGAACACCTACTGGACGCTGGCAGAAGACCTCAGACCTCCCAAAAGGCAAGAAACCCCCCCCACCATGTACCTGGGTTGGGCAAAAGAAAAAAGAATAAACAGAGACAAAAGGATAGGGACGGACCTGCACCAGTGGGAGGGAGCTGTGAAGGAGGAAAGGTGTCCACACACTAGGAGCCCCTTCGCGGGCGGAGACTGCGGGAGGCGGAGCGGGGAGCTTCGGGGCCACGGAGGACAGCGCAGCCACAGGGGTGCGGAGGGCAAAGCGGGGAGATTCCCGCAC
>NW_006769585.1:82942-104823 GCF_000442215.2 Lipotes vexillifer | reverse complement strand
CGCCCCCAAGAAGCCTGTGTGCGAGCACAGGTCACCATCCACACCCCCTTCCGGGGAGCCTGTGCAGCCCGCCACTGCCAGGGTCCCGGGATCCAGGGACAACTTACCCTGGAGAACGCACGGCGCGCCTCAGGCTGGTGCAACGTCAACGGCGTCTGCTGCCGGCGTCTGCTGCCGTGGCCCCGCCCCGCACTCCGTGCCCCTCCCTCCCCCCCGGCCTGAGAGCGCCAGAGACCCCGAGTCAGCGGCTCCTTTAACCCCGTCCTGTCTGAGCAAAAAACAGACGCCCTCCAGCGACCTACACGCAGAGGCGGGGCAAAATCCAAAGCTCAGCCGGGGGAGCTGTGCGAACAAAGAAGAGAAAGGGAAATCCCTCCCAGCAGCCTCAGGAGCAGCGGATTAAAGCTCCACAATCAACTTGATGTACCTGCATCTGTGGAATACCTGAAGAGACAATGCATCATCCCAAATTCAGGAGGTGGACTTTGGAGTCAAAGATATATTATTTTTTCTCCTTTTCCTCTTTTTGTGAGTGTGTATGTGTATGCTTCTGTGTGAGATTTTGTCTGTAGAGCTTTGCTTTCACCATTTGTCCTAGAGTTCTGTCCTTTTTTTTACTTTTCAAAAAAATATTTTTCTTATTATTTTTTATTTTACTAACTTTATTTTATCTTACTTTATGTTATTTTTATTCTCTTCCTTCCTTCCTTCCTTCCTTTCTTTCATTCATTCATTCCGAGCCATGTGGATGAAAGGCTCTTGGTGCTGCAGCCAGGAGTCTGTGCTGTGCCTCTGAGGTGGGAGAGCCAACTTCAGGACACTGGTCCACAAGAGACCTCCCAGCTGCACGTAATATCAAACGGTGAAAATCTCCCAGAGATCTCCATCTCAACACCAACACCCAGCTTCACTCAACGACCAACAAGCTACAGTGCTGGACACCCTATGCGAAACAACTAGGAAGACAGGAACACAACCCCACCCATTAACAGAGAGGCTGCCTAAGATCATAATAAGGCCACAGACACCCCAAAACACGCCACCAGACGTGGACCTGCCCACCAGAAAGACAAGATCCAGCCTCATCCACCAGAACACAGGCACTAGTCCCCTCCACCAGGAAGCCTACACAACCCACTGAACCAACCTTAGCCACTGGGGACAGACACCAAAAACAACGGGAACTACGAACCTGCAGCCTGCGAAAAGGAGACCACAAACACAGTAAGATAAGCAAAATGAAAAGACAAACACACAGCTTTAAATGATACATTAAACAAGATGGACTTAATTGATATTTATAGGACACACCATCCAAAAACAACAGAATACACATTTTTCTCAAGTGCTCATGGATCATTCTCCAGGACACATCATATCTTGGGTCACAAATCTAGCCTTGGTAAATTTCAGAAAATTGAAATCGTATCAAGTATCTTTTCAGACCACAATGCTTTGAGACTAGCTATCAATTTCAGGAAAAGATCTGAAAAAATGCAAACACATGGAGGCTAAACAATACACTACTTAATAACGAAGTGATCACTGAAGAAATCAAAGAGGAAATAAAAAAAAACCTAGAAACAAATGACAATGGAGACACAATGACCAAAAAACTATGGGATGCAGCAAAAGCAGATCTAAGAGGCAAGTCTATAACAATACAATACTACCTTAAGAAACAGGAAACATCTCGAATAAACAACCTAAACTTGCACCTAAAGCAATTAGAGAAAGAAGAACAAAAAAACCCCAAAGTTAGCAGAAGGAAAGAAATCATAAAGATCAGATAAGAAATAAATGAAAAAGAAATGAAGGAAACAATAGCAAAGATCAGTAAAACTAAAAGCTGGTTCTTTGAGAAGATAAACAAAATTGATGAACCATTAGCCAGACTCATCAAGAAAAAAAGGGAGAAGACTGAAATCAATAGAATCAGAAATGAAAAAGGAGACGTAACAACTGCCACTGCAGAAATATAAAGGATCATGAGGGATTACTACAAGCAACTCTATGCCAATAAAATGGACAACCTGGAAGAAATGGACAAATTCTTAGAAATGCACAACTTGCCGAGACTGAACCAGGAAGAAATAGAAAATATGAACAGACCAATCACAAGCACTGAAATTGAACCTGTGATTAAAAATCTTCCAACAAACAAAAGCCCAGGACCAGGTGGCTTCACAGGCGAATTCTATCAAAAACTTAGAGAAGAGCTAACACCTATCCTTCTCAAACTCTTCCAAAATACAGCAGAGGGAGGAACACTCCCAAACTCATTCTACGAGGCCACCATCACCCTGACACCAAAACCAGACAAAGATGTCACAAAGAAAGAAAACTACAGGCCAATATCACTGATGAACATAGATGCAAAAATCCTCAACAAAATACTAGCAAACAGAATCCAACAGCACATTAAAAGGATCATACACCATGATCAAGTGGGGTTTATTCCAGGAATGCAAGGATTTTCAATATATGCAAATCAATCAACGTGATACACCATATTAACAACTTGAGGGAGAAAAACCATATGATCATCTCAATAGATGCAGAGAAAGCTTTTGACATATTCAACACCCATTTATGATAAAACCCCTGCAGAAAGTAGGCATAGAGGGAACTTTCCTCAACACAATAAAGGCCATATATGACAAACCCACAGCCAACATTGTCCTCAATGGTGAAAAACTGAAACAATTCCCACTAAGATCAGGAACAAGACAAGGCTGCCCACTCTCACCACTCGTATTCAACATAGTTTTGGAAGTTTTAGCCACAGCAATCAGAGAAGAAAAGGAAATAAAAGGAATCCAAATCGGCAAAGAAGAAGCAAAGCGGTCACTGTTTGCAGATGACATGACACTCTACATAGAGAATCCTAAAGATGCTACCAGAAAACTACTAGAGCTAATCAATGAATTTGGTAAAGTAGCAGGATACAAAATTAATGCACAGAAATCTCTGGCATTCTTATACACTAGTGATGAAAAATCGGAAAGTGAAATTAAGCAAACACTCCCATTTACCATTGCAACAAAAAGAATAAAATATCTAGGAATAAACCTAAGGAGACAAAAGACCTGTATGCAGAAAATTATAAGACACAGATGAAAGAAATTAAAGATGATACAAACAGATGGAGAGATGTACCATGTTCTTTGATTGGAAGAATCAACATTGTGAAAATGACCCTACTGCCCAAAGCAATCTACAGATTCAATGCAATCCCTATCACACTACCAGTGGCATTTTTCACAGAACTAGAACAAAAAAATTCACAATTTGTATGGAAACACAAAAGAGCCTGAATAGCCAAAGCAATCTTGAGGAAGAAGAACAGAGCTGGTAGAATCAGGCTCCCGGACTTCAGACTATACTACAAAGCTACAGTAATCAAGACAGTCTGGTACTGGCACAAAAACAGAAATATAGATCAATGGAACAGGATAGAAAGCCCAGAGATAAACCCACGCACATAAAGCCCAAGCCACATACTAGAAACCCACGTGGGCCACAATGAAACAATCTTTCATGCATGTAAATAAATAGAGGCCCTAAGGGAAGGAAAAAAGAACCACTGTGGTAGAAGATAATGACCAAAACACTCCGAAACTGATAAGAGAAACAAACCCCCGAATTCAAAGATCTACGAGCATCCCAGGCAGAATGCAAAGAAAAAAAAATCATAGACTGTTGAAAACCAAAGACAAGAGATGAGCTCAAAGAGAAACCAAGGAAATACATATTAGCTTCAAAGGAGCAACAGTTAAACTGGGATCTGACTTGTGAAAATTAAGTTGGATCCAGAAAACAAGGCTACCCTAAGTTCCTGAAACACACTCTTGCAGTCCAGACACGAAATCATGGTGACTTTCAAGTTGATATTTAGAAAGATGAAAAAGGGGACAATATGGAATAGATTTTAGATGTATAGTAGACAGGACTTGATGGATTACATGTCAGAGGAAAAGTAAAGAGTGAAATAAAATCATATACAGTTAGGTTTTTCCTTTGTTGTTGTTTTAATCAAACTGCTGACTCCAAATATAGATATGGGTAAGCATGGGGTACAGTGTGTGGGAGAAATGGTCGACTATGCCATTCTATTAAATGGTCAACTATTATACTGTGTTGAGAGGTGTATTAGATATCTAAGTTAAGAGATATGTAGATATAGTCTTTCAGCAGCCAGGAAAAATTTTGAGAGGATTATATTTAAATATGGTAGTAAGGGTGATTTCAATGAAACGATGTTTTGGTAGACTCAATACTTTACTCCTCTATTATAGAATTATACGTTCATGCTTCTGCCTTGCAATGTCCAAGTGCTTTCTACTGTGGAGAAAGTAAATTTTCCTGCCACCTTGCTGCTGGCACTGCCATGTGATTTGTTTTGGTTACTGTATCATATAGTCTTATGCAATTCCACTAAGATATAAATGTGGTTACATGGTTTAGTTTGTCTTCCTGATATCTGTCCTGAGAAGAACATGCCTTAGGTAGCTGCTTGTATTATAACAACAAATAGAAGTGGAATGGACCTGACCCAACTCGCAGCCTGGATCTACGCTTAGCCGAATGTCATCAATATTATGCAAGCTCTAAACTCCCAGATCACATACTCATCAACACAAATGTTTGCTTTATAAATCTGAGGAAATTAAGGTCATTTTCAATTAAAGTATAGTTGACTTACAATATTCTCTTAGTTTCAGATGTGCAATATAGTGATTTGATGTTTTTATCCAAAAAAATAAGATTAAGAGAGACACTGGTACTGGAACTAGGGTGTGGGCTGTTCTACCACAAAATGTGTGCCATTGGCTTTGGGACGGGGCACTGAGAAGTGAGGTAATCCTTATAAGAGGATATAAAATAGCAGCACACAGGGTGGTGGTATAATTCACACCTGTGGTAGCCTAGCAGCGATAACATGCACTTGTGGCACAAAGCAGGTTTGAGGCAAAGTGTTAAAAGCAGTTGTTGTCTGCTTGATAGCTGTACTTACAAAGGTAACAGAAAAAAAAAAATGGACTCAGAGAAGAACTGGTACTTGGTAGGTGAATAAGGAGATCCCAGAAATTCTAGGACTTTGAGTTAGAAAATGAACTCTCATCAACAGAAACTATACCCACTAAATCATGAACTCAGGGAGAAGACCCAATTCAGATGTCTGCCCTTACCTCATAGTCTTAAGACAGAAATCATATCAAGGTCATTGTCATTGAGACTGATAAGATACCCTTTCAATCTGACCTAATGGGTCCTAGAAGACTACAGACATTGTCCCATGAAGCCCTTTATACCATCAATTTTTTACTTAAATCTAGAGAGAGAATAATAAATCGTGGGTATAATTTTTGGCACATAAAATGAAATAGAATCAAATGAATAGGATACCTCAAAGTTTTTTAAGTTATATCGGCCTGTATTAAAGGACACTGATACTATTCAAGACATTGAAAGACTTCCACTACTCTCTTCAGAGATGGCCAAGGAGGATGATGAAAAAATGAAGGGCAGCCAAAAGGTAGAAAAAGTGCCAAATGAATGAAGAGACTGGGAAAATACATTCAAGGAGCAAAACACAGATTTAATCAAGGATAGAGAGACCTCAAAGACTTTGGGCCCAATGTAAGAGGACATCACAAAATTGGTCCAGTGGGATTTCAGAATCACCGTGAACTAGTGGCTTCTAAGTGCCTGCCCTTCTTTGCATTGCTGAGTGGGAGCATTTATACAGTTATCCCATCTCTGTTTCACTATCATATGTTGGTTTTGGGGAGAGAAACTGGTGTTTGATTTCCTATGTTTCTGGCTCAAGAGGATTCACCTTTGGACTTGGGAAAGATCACTGAGAATTTCATAAAGATACTGAGACTGATTGTAATGCAGCTAAAATATAACCATTTTAAACCACATTAGAGTAGTGGGACCATGTCATGAAAATATCTGAGAAGAGGATTCCAGGCATAAGAAACATCAAGTATACCCAGGCCCCGACATAAGTGATAGGATCAAAACCAAATGGAAACTGGTCTTGAAAGGAAAGACTGCAGGAGGAGTTTTACTTTGTATGTGTGCATATGTACGTATTAATTTTTGTGGGACAGGGTGGTTTCAGAAATTTGCTTTTGTACACAGCCAGTTTGAGTTGCTGGTTAGACACCCATGCAAGATATTAAGGAGGCTATTTGGCATATCAGCTTGGAATCTAGGGGAGATAACTAGATGTAAGTATATGTGTGGGAGTTATTTGTCTTCAGATACTATTTGAAACCATAAGACAGCATATGATCGGTGGATAAAGAATTGATGTGGTTGAAAAGGACTGAATGCTGAGGCATTCCAAGGCCAAATAAGATATGAAAAGAAAAATGCAAAATAGTTTGAAATCAAGCATAGTGATAGAGGAGGAAAATAAAGATACTAATGCGCAACAGACAATAATTGGAGAGAATGTTGTAAAGTGAAGAAAGTAATCAACTGAGTGAAACGTCCTGTATGCCAGATAAGACGAGTGATGAGAAAATCACCACTGGATTTAGTAACACGGAAGTCATTTTTCAGGGACTGCCATATAGGTAAATTTTGGCAAAAATCAGTTTCAGTAGGGTGGTAAGGGAGGAAAACATGACTGGGGTGATGGCTTGGTAAACAAAGGATAAAGGGGGCAAGGAAACCAAAGGTATAAGAAAGAATGTATTTATAGTTACTTACCATCAAACTTAATCCAGCTAAGAAGTAAAGATGAGAAGGTGGCTGGAACAGAGAAATACTGGTATGATCATTGGAATTTAGGTCTTGTTAAAGTTGTGGTTTCTTTCTGTAAATATGATGACATTAATAAGATAGAAAGTGATAAAGAGTAGGATAGTTAAGAAGGAGACATGATACTAAATGTAATGTCATATCCTGGAGGGGTTCAGGAAGAAAAAAAGGTATTACATGAAAACTAAAGAAATATGAATAATGTATAGACTATTTAAGAATTTATCAATACCAGCTTATTAATTGGGATAAATATGCTATACAAATGTGAGATGTTAATCATATATGAAACAGGGTTTAGGATATATAGCAGCTCTGTACTAGATCTTAAACTATTCTAAATCTCAAACAATTATAAACTTTAAAAATAATTAAAAAGTGGGATGCTGAAACTAGGTATTGATTTTTCAGTTATTGGTAATAATGTCATAGTAATAAGACCAGAGAGTAAGTGGCTAAAACAGAATGGAGGAGACCTTCAGAGTTTAGACTGTCAAGGAGCTGGGAGGTCAGTGACTTAGAGGACAAAGAAATAACCAAAATATTGCACGAGTAGTTTTAGATTGAGTGGCAATGAAATAGGAGCTAATGTTTTTCCAAGAAATGAGAGGGAGCCACGTTGTCCTTAGGTGGCAGCAAGTAGGGTGGAATGTAGGGTGATCCCAATTGATAAAATGAAGGGAGAGGTGAGAGGTGATGAAGTGCTGGAGAAAGTTCTGGAAGCAGCAGTATACAGTAGGAGAAAACTTACTCCATCTCCCAGCCTAATCTAGGAGGGATGAGGGAGAGAAAACCTCACCATTTGAGAGGGCTGAAAGAGCAATTGTGTAATCAGAAGAGAGCAAAGGTTTAGAGCAAGTGGTGAAGAAAAGAGCTTGAGGATATAGAGATTTTGCAGAATACTAAGTTAAAAACGGCAGATTGAAAATATTCCAGGAGTTGGGACAGATGGGAAAAATGGTTAGAAAATTTTTCAGAGCTGTTTAAATCCTGGGACTGAATGATAATTGAGATGTCCTGGGCTTCTTGTGATAACTGGAATAAACTGGGGGAAATAGCGTTATAAATTGAGTCTTGATTTTCCTAGAGCAAATACATATAGCAAGGATGTCAGCGTCTACAGAAAAGGGTGTTTGGGAACTTTTCAGAAGCACTTAAGTATTAGAACTCACTCTACACTGCTGATGGTTGTTTTCAAGGCGGTGATTAAGGGCCGTTTTATTAACACATAAGGTTTTGCCTTGTCCTCTGTGATTGGTGGGGCCAGACATAAATACGGAGCTAGAGGAAGCAGGAGTACTCAGTGAATCCCTGGGTCCACGATTATGGTGTTTAAAGCATATGCAGCTGAATGAGGTGCTCCTCGTGATAGTTAGAGTAGAAGAGAAACCAGGACCAAATCTCAGACTATGCTAACAATTAGATGTGAAGACGAAGAGGTACAAAATACTGACCCAAGATAAAGACAGAATAGTGTAAATATTAAAGAAGTCTATTCAGGGGTCAGGGAGATTTACGTTAATGCTATGGCACACACAAAAGTTAAGCTGAGAAGAAATCTGGAAATCATCTCAAGGTATTAGGCTTCTTACCAGAAAACCAAATACTGCCAAACTGTTTATCACTATGTTTTATAAATCGATGTAATATTTTGCCTTTCTCTTCTATAGCACTAATTTTATCATGAACTGATTAGTGTATTTCTAGACACTTAACATTATAATTGAGGGCTGTTACATGAATCAATTTTGAATTGCCTGTTTGAAATTATTACATCATTTATAAATCTAACAACCTATTAAGAAGTATGCCAGATATTTAACTATAGGAGGTTATTCAGGTATTTCTAAAGAGATTTCTGTTTGATTTTCAGAGCATTTAAACCAAAGAAACATAGAAAATATCCTTGAAATATTTGTTTTATGTAAAATGGACATTTTCCAAGAATATTCTAATTATTCTGAAGAATATCAATCATACATTATTCTTATAGAATATGAACAGAATTAAGACATCAAGATGAAATAGTATGTTATACAGCAGAAACTAACACACCATTGTAAAGCAATTATACTCCAATAAAGGTGTTAAAAAAAATGAAATAGTATAGTTGTTTTGCCATAAAATATGAAGATAATAGAGTATGCATAAAAGTTCTACTAAATTAAAGGTGATTTAGAGAGACAAATATACTCTGGGGAACAGATTTTTGAAAAGATGTTAGGAAGAATTGAACTTTTACAGAAACACTTTAAAAATCATACTGTGAATAAAAATTCAGAGAGCTTTACTTCATGTATTTTGAGTGAGAAATGTACTAAACCGGGAGACTTCAAACCTGAAAGTGGTATTCCTTAGAGGCATGATGCTGCAGGATGACTTAGAAAGAGAAAATAATGAAGTTGTTTAACCTTTACAATGACTGCTTATTACAGTGGACTTTCCAGACAGCAGGGGATTGGTTAACATTGACTATCTTATACCATTTTAGGTAGATGACTTTAAGTTTTGTTTATGATTATCACAGGCATTTACAAAAAATAACCTGCATCAATTCGTGCTTAAATTTATGAAAATGAGCTAGATTAAGTTTTGCTTACTTCTCTTAGCTGTTCTGTCTGCTTGGGGAATCTTCAAGCCTGGTCTCCATTTTATTTTACCAATAGAAAAATATAGTAAATATGAGATTAAAAGGTATTTTCTCCTTATTCTAACCTAGTGGTCTCAACTGGAGGTGATTTTGCCCCAAGGGACATTTGGCAATAACTGGAGACATTTTTGCTGTCACAACTAGTGGTGTTACTGGCATCTCGTGGGTAGAGGTCAGGGATGCTGCTAAATGTCCTACAATTCACTTGACGGCCCCGTATAAAAAGATACTGTCCTACCCAAAATGTCAGTAGTACCATTTTTGAGTAATTTCCCTCTAACATCTCTTCTAAGAAGGTCTCATTCACATCTATAGTTTGCATTTCTACATCTAAGAAGAGGACTTAAGCGATTTATTTATTTACATTAAATCTCTTCTTCAAGCTCCAGACCCATTATTTCACTCTCTACTTGATATCTGTTCTTGACTGTTTCTCAGAGGCACCTGAGCTCATCATCTTATCTGAATTCCTGTTCATATTTTAGCTCAATAAATGGTACCAATAACCATCCAATTTGAACATTCAGAAAACATGGACATGTCTTTATCCTATTTCCCAACTGCCATTTGTTGGGGAGTGGGGTACGGGAAACTGGAAGATGGTGATCAAAAGGTACAAACTTCCAATTATATAATAAATAAGTATTAGGGATATAATGTACAACATGATGACTATGGCTAACATTATAGCTATATGATATGCAGGAAAGTTTTTGAGAGTAAATTGTAGCAATAAAGGAAAAAAATTCTTGGGATGAGAACTGCTTTCTCCTGTTTTCTATTGTATCTGTATGAGACAATGGATGGATTACCACAATAGGTTCAGCCAACATTTCATGATATATGTAAAACAAACCATTATGCTGTATGCCTTAAACTTATACAGTGATGTACGTCAACTATTTCTCAACAAAATTGGAATAAAGTTTATTTTAATCATGGACAATCTAAGCAAAAAAAAAAGATAATTGTTATGAAATTACATATAATTGGGACCCAAAGTGCTGCTGGATCTAATATTTCTCACTGGATTCACCCTACTTGTAGTAATTGCTCCAGGAATAATCATTCCTCCCAGAACATTTTGTCCTTGTCCAACTCATTCTTCCTCCTGACACTGTGGCTCGCACTGACATCAGAGCTCCTAAATATTGCCACTGTAGCAAAAAGGCATTAAGGCTGAATATTTGTGGGCTGGGGAACAAGTGTGGGGTGGCATGAAGAGCACAGGCACAATCTTAAGAACTTAATACCAGAGCTACAGAGATGCATCAGTTACCTAAGGCTGTGTAACAAATCACCCCAAACTTAGAGGCTCTAAATAATTATTATCTGTTTCTATTGGTCATGAATTTGGAGGACACATGGGGATGGTTTTAATTCTTGTTCCACAGTGTCTGGAAGACTCAAATCCAGGCCTGGAAACATTTGGGAGCTCATTTGCTCACGTTTGATCATAGATGCTGATGGTCAGTGGGGGGGACTAGCTGGGACTATCAGCCAGAATAACCTGCAAGTGGTCTGTCCGTTCCAGGGGCAAGTGTTCCAGGAAAAGGATAGTCAGTAGAAGCTGCACTGCCCCTTCTGGCTAGGCCTCAGAAGTGCAACATCACTGCTACATTCTAATGGCCAAATTAGTCACAGAAGCCCACCCAGGTTTGAGAGGAGGGAACACAGACCACACTTCTCAGTGGAGGCACATCAACATTACATTGTAAGTAAAGTATATAGATGATATTTATTACATACATGTGTATTTTCCAAAGGTGGCCACACACACAATCTTGCACAAGAAGTACTAGAGGAAACAAGATATTGTGCTGATGACATTTCGAATTTGAAAGCTTTTCCAAATGATTGGGAAATTAAATTAGTAACATTAACTTCAACACCATTATCCTCTTATCCAGTATGTTGTCTAAAATGCATAAATACAAATAAGCATAAATACGAATACCCGTAAGTTTTTCTGAGATTGCTTGGAGCCACCTGCCATTTATAATATTGTTTCTATCAAAAACCCTCCAGCTTTCCAGTCTATCAGGTCAGGAGCACATCTGAACTTCTACTTACAATCCTGGGTGAGTACTACCTCGTTGCTCTTAGTCCTCAATGCCACCCCCCTCCCGCCCTCCCCTGCTGCCCCAGCAGATTCATTCAGTTGTGGATGAAGGCTTCATGTGATATGAACTTGTGGCAATCACCAGGGGGCACTCTTTCTCAGCATATAACCACTTAAAAAAAAAATGAGAAGCTGTTAGAAGAGCTGAGAGTTTCAGGACTAACTACTGGAATACGATGTGATTACCGCGGTTTCTGTAAACTGCCCTCTTGCTTGTCTCAAGCAGTCATTCTCTAGGCTAGTGAAAATTGAGTGTGAAATTCTATCTGGGGTCATGTTTATAATGATCGTCCTCAGACTGTCGTTAGCGCATCACAAGCAAATCAGCACTTGTATATTCCTAGCTAAATACTCCTCAGTTCTGTCTGCTGACACAATTATTAAAAAGGCATACCTTTTGGCCAGAAACGTAATTATATGGCTCCAGAACAAGGTTTTCACAGCTAGTATCATAGTTTTCTCTGAAAATGTTCTATGACCCAATTTTGTTAACAATTTAATAGGCCTCTAGATATAAACAAGTTAGTCAATATTTTGTCTTTAAAAATCAGTCATTATTTGTGGAAGTATACATAAGTGGTCCAAAATTATAACTATCAGTTGAACCAAAAAATATCCTGTCAGAAGCTTATCTTCACAACACAGACAACTGTTAAATTTGACCCCTAATTTGAGTTGTAATATTCATACCCTCTAGCAATAGCTAAGTATATCAAAACCACAACCGTTACATTTAATATTGTATGTGGATTGGTAACTTTGTTAATAGCTCTATTTTTCTTAGATACCATATGTATAATATGCATTACTCACTTAGGTGTAAAATATATATCACAGAGAATATAAAGGTAAAATATTGAACTTTTCACTGGATTCATAAATCAGTTTTAGGTGTTTTATTAGAATTTAACCTCCATCTTTATCAAGCTTATTACCTTCTTTTGATGTGTAAAGAGGTCCCTCATGGGTGGAGTCAGTGAAGGAGTGATAAAATCATATTCCTTCAATTCCAGAGTACAGGCCACATTATAAAATGTAGCATATGTGACTGGACAACACTGAGAATGTAACCAGTGGGACCGAACTCTTCCCGTATCTACAGGTGACTTATGTGGCCACTTCTATTGTACTGTCAGCCTAAAACTTTAGCATGGACAGGAAGCCTCAATGTAATTTTTAGGAATCTAGAAAACCAGAATTAGGGCATGGGCCAAGAAGTATTGGACTGGATATCCAACAATATACAAGCAGTACAGTTTAATATTTATTGAACTAGCTTTATGCGCACCATATAGAACTGCCTATAGAACTTAGTTGAAAATTTTCCTTTCGATATTTCTTGTTTAAGCTAAGCCTCACCCCTACAGCAGAAGACAGAATTTATAGTCTCTTTTGCTAAATACTGCCATAACTTAGAAGTCAGCGTTTTAGAAAGGCAAATAGAGAAAGGTAGGTAAACGTTTATTTTTATGGTCAGTTTTGTGACAGACTGTCAAATTCTCATCTTCAATTTTTAACAAAATTTGGGAAAATATGAATATGCCTGAGTCCATGCTGAAGTTGAAGATGGACAGATTCCTCTGTTAACTTAATCCCAACCATATCAATCACATTAAATGTAAGTGACGACACCACAATTAAAAGGCAGAGATTGTCAGCTTAGATAAAGGCAAGTCCCAATTTTATGCTGCTTAAAAGAAATGCACTTTGAATATTAACATCTAAGTAGGTAAAAAGTAAAAGGATGAAAGTGATAGCCCATTCTTTTTTTTTTTTTTTTTTTTTCTTTCGTTATGCGGGCCTCTCACTGTTGTGGCCTCTCCCATTTGCGGAGCACAGGCTCCGGACGCGCAGGCTCAGCGGCCATGGCTCACGGGCCCAGCCGCTCCGCGGCATGTGGGATCCTCCCGAAACGGGGCACGAACCCGCGTCTCCTGCATTGGCAGGCGGACCCTCAAGCACTGCGCCACCAGGGAAGCCCAAAAGCCCATTCTAAACTGATCAAAATAAATCTGCTCTAACTATGGTAGTAAGCAAAGTCGTTTAGAGAAGAATGAAATCAAGAAAGAAGGTCTTTTCATAGAGGTCAGTTTGTAAAGACAAAAATCCTCAGCTTTACGTACATACCATCTTCAAAATACAAAGCAAAATCTGGTAGAACTACAAGAAGAAATAGACACTTCCAAGGCTATATTTGAAGATTAAAACTACTCTCTCAATAGTTGATAGACAGAAAATACATAAGTGTATGGAAGACTTCAATAACGCTATCGACCAAATCAAGCCAATTGACAACTTTAAAATAATCTCAGCATCAGAATATACAGTCATCTCAAGTGTACATAGAACAATTACACTTACCTGGGTATGGTGATAGACCATACCCAGGACCATATAACAGAAGTCTAAAATTTAAGAGGATTCAATTTATACCAAGTATGTTCTCTGACCACAATAGAATTACGAATGATTAACAAAGATTTCTGGAAAATCCTCAAGTAGTTGGAAATTAAATAACAATTCTAAATAATACGTGTCAATGCAAAAAATCAGAAAGGAAGTTAGAAATATTTTGACCCCAATATAAATCAAAGCACAAAATATAAGAAGTGTATGGCCAGTAAATACACTTTACCATATAATTTACCAAATTTCAGACAGAAATTTGGACCATAAAATTGTATTAGAAAAAGAAAACTCAAATTAATGACCTCATGTTCTATTTTAAGCAGCTACAAAAAGAGGAAATTAGACCCAAATGAGCAGAAAAAAGGAACTGATAATCAGAGCAGATATAAGAAATATAGAAAAATCCATGTACCCCCAAACTAGCTGTTAGAGGAGAAAATAAATTAATCTGGTTAAGAGTCTAGTCAGACTGGCCACAAAAAAAAAGGGGGGTAAAACTCTAACTGTATTAAAATTAAAAGAATACATATCTGTCATATTCTATGAACATTAAGAGGATTTCAAGAGTATTATGAACAATTTTGTGCCAATATATTCAATAACTCCAATGAAATTCTATAATTTATATGAAAAATCCTAAGAAATTAGAATAAGCAAAACAATTCTGAAAGAACAAAAATTGGAGAACACTGACTACAAGATTTAAAAAATCACAGTAATGTAAAAGACAATGTGTTACTGGCCTCAACACAGAAAGTAGATCAATGAAACAGAATAGGAAATCTAGAAGTGGACCCACACATATGCACAACTGATTTTTGACAGAAGTTCAAAGGCAATTCAGTGATGAAAGGATAGTGCTTTCCACAAATACTGCTAGAAAAGTATGTCCTTGTGCAGAAAATGTGAACTTTGTTTCCTATCTTGTACAATATACAGAAATTAAATCAAAACGGATCATACAATTAAATGTAAAACCTAGAACTACAAAAACTTTCAAAGTTAAACATAAAAGATCTAGGAAACTGGGCTTGCAAAGATTTCTTAAATATGATACTTAAAAATATCCAAGAAATTGGTAGTGTGAGCTTTATCAAAATTTCAAGTATTTTTATCTTCACAATATACAATTAAATAAAATGTAAAGGTAAACCACAGTCTGAGAAAAATTTTGCAAGTTACTTATCTGATAAAGAAATTGATTCCAGAATATATAAAGAATGCTCAAAACTCAGTAATAAAAAAACCTAATAGAAAGGTAGACAAAATATGTGAAAGACATTTCACCAAAAAAAATATGGATGGCAAAGAAACACAAGGTACTCAACATAATTAGTCATTAGGCAAATTAAATCCAAATTCTATACCACAGCACACTTTCTAGATTTCCTAAGATTTTTTAAAATTGAAATATAGTTGATTTACAATGTTATGTTAGTTTCAGATGTACAGCAAAGTGATTCAGTTACACATATATAAAAAAATATATGTATTCTTTTTTCACATTTTCTTCCATCATAGGTTCCTACAGGATATTGACTATAGTTCCCTGTGCTATACATCAGGTCCTTGTTGGTTATCTATTTGATATATAGTAGTGTGTATATTTTAGTCCCAAACTCCTGATTTATCCCTCCCTCCCCTTTTCCCTTTTAGTAACAGTAAGTTTATTGTCTGTGAGTCTATTTCTGTTTTGTAAATAAGTTCATTTGTATCATTTTTATAGATTCCACAAATAAACACTATCATATACTGTTTGTCTTTGTATGGCTTGATTCACTTAATATAATGATCCCTATGTCCATCTGTGTTGGCATTACTTCAAATGGCATTATTTCATTCTTTTTTATGGCTGAGTAATATTCCACTGTGTCTTGGCTACTGTAAATCATGCTATCAACATTGGGGTGCGTGTATCTTTGCAAATTATGGTTTTCTCCAGATATATGGCCAGGAGTAAAATTACAGGATCATATAGTAGCTCTACTTTTAGTTTTTTTAAGGAACCTCCATACTGTACTCAATAGTGCTGTACCAACTGACATTCCCACCAACAGTGTAGGGGCATTCCTTTTTCTCCACATTCTCTCCAGCATTTATTATTTGTAGACTTTTTGATGATGGTTATTCTGAATGGTGTGAGGTAATACCTCATTGTAGTTTTGATTTGCATTTCCCTAATAGTGATGTTGAGCATCTTTTCATGTACCTATTGGCTATCTGTAGGTCTTTAAAGAAACGTCTCTTTAGAGCTTCTGCCCATTTTTTGATTGGGCTGCTTTTTGATATTGAGCTGTATGAGCCATTCGTATATTTTGGAGATTAATCCCTCATCAGTTGCAACATTTGCAAATATTTTCTCCCATTCTGTAGGTTGTATTTGTTTTGTTTATGGTTTCTTTTGCTGTGCAAAAGCTTTTAAGTTCAATTTAATCATTTTGAGTTATATTTTTGCTTGGTATAAAATTCTATACTGGCATGTTTTCAGTAAATTAATGTCGTTACCTTGTGCTTTTCCTTATATAGTTTCTGACAAGTAGTCTGCTGTCACTCATCTTTGCTCCTCTGTATATACAGTAATGTACATTTTTCTACCTGCTTTAAAGAATGTATCTTTATCACTTTCTTTGCCTTGGAGAGGTTCTCTTTATTATTTGGTATTGATTCAGTTTTGGGGTCTGTGGATTTATAGATTAAATCCTCATATTTAGCAGATTTTTAGCCATTAATTATTCTACTATTTTCTGTCTCCTCCTGTGCTCTGAGAAAGTTCACACATTTTAGAAAATTGTTGCAATTTCCAAGTAAGAAATTATAGTACCTTGTAATAAGGTAGAAGCTGATGTGATGAAAAGTGATTTAACATTAAGAGTCTAGATTTCAGGGCAAGAGTTTGTCCTGGAGTTAAATATTTAGGGTCATCAGTTTAGTCTGTATGTAGTATAGAAAATGGGAATGATAAGATCACCTAGAAGAGTCTAGATAAAGGTCAAGACAAGCATGGGGAAAGCCTTTTGAGTAAAAAGGCAGAAGTTAGAGTTCAAGAAGAGGTAAAACTGGAAAGAGAACTGAGGTTTCTGGAAAAACTATGGTACCTTGGAAAATAAGTAGTGTAATTTCAAAATGCAGGCAGCAGTCAGCTGTGTTAAATGCTGGTGAAAAAAATCAGGAAATTCATGGACTATGCCAAGATCAATGTATTTAACAAGATAAAGGTCACAGACATTGGCAGAGTGATTTTAACAGAGGTAGAAACATGGCCTTACAGGATAAGAAAATAAACATATTAAGTACAAACAACTTGTTCAAGTTTTGTTACTAAGGGAAACAGAAAGTTAATACTTAAGGGGAATGTAGTCAATTAATATGTTTAAGTAAATATATAAATTTGTTGATACGCTCTTTTATTTACATAATTATAATACCATAAACTGCATCTTGCTTTTACTCAGTATACTTTGATAAAAGTAGATTTAATGAATTCTTTTAACTGAATAGTATTTTATTTTATGACTGTATGGCATATACCTATTGTAATTTTCATAATCATTTAACAGTTTTCCGCTTATTCATTACATACACTTGCAATGAACATCTTTCTACAACTTTTTATTGACAAGTTTTATGTACAGAAATGAAGTAACTGAAGCATGTGTTACGTGTTTTTGACTAAATATTGCCACAGCTGCCTCTAAAGCATCCATGATAATTTTCACCTCCACCAGTAACAGGACAGTAAATTTTCTCCCTTTATCCTTACTACTGTTGTTATTGTCAGACTTGGAATTTCGCCAATACACTGTATTTTTACTGTTATTTTTTTGAATTTCAGTTTCTAGATATGAAACAATCCTCAACCACATATGAATTGGCCATTTTTATTTTCTTCGTGAATTCCTATTCAGATCCTTTACCCCACCTCTTAGACACGTTCTTACATTTCTTATACCTCCTCTTGGGCTGGAATGGGAAGCGCCCCAGCAGGAAGCCCCAGTCCCCTATCTGCTGAGCTTGGCAAAACCTGTCGCTCGGAGGAGCACCGTCCTGCCTCTGTGTTCAGGACTGCTCCCACTTTTTTTTTTTTTTTTTTTGCGGTCCGCGGGCCTCTCACTGCTGTGGCCTCTCCCGGGACGAAGCACAGGCTCCGGACGCGCAGGCTCAGCGGCCACGGCTCACGGGCCCAGCCGCTCCGCGGCATGTGGGATGTTCCCGGACCGGGGCACGAACCCGTGTCCCCTGCATCAGCAGGCAGACTCTGAACCACTGTGCCACCAGGGAAGCCCTGCTCCCACTTTTGTTAGATGCCCAGTCTCACGCCCTGGCTCACGGGGAGGAAGGGAACACAGAAGGATCAAGCGGCCTGACCGGTTCCTCTGCAGGAACCTGCCAGGCGCTCCCACGCCTGAACCCCTGCCGGGGTCCACCACCTCCAGGCATGCACCACCCTTGATGTGCCCCCATCACTGTGAGCCTCTCCCCGGCAGAGGCTCAATATTCCCATATGCAGCCAGTTCACTGTTCAGTATCATCTTCCCTACTTTAAGAGTTTCTCACAATTCCTGCTCCTCTGAGAAATCCTTTTATTCTTTTTGATCACACTGTATTTATGTGTTTTCTATCATTACATAGTTTATATTGTTTTAGGGAGGAGAAAGGACTGATGCTTACAACCACTTTGTCCCAGCTCTGACAATTTCAGAGCATCCTGGGAGGAACAAAGAGCCTCAACAGTTTAACATTTTACCTTCAAAACTCTTAAGGTATCACGCACACTATTCAGCCACTAAGAAATGAGCCTGACCCAGGATAAGATAACAAAGCTTTCCACGTACATCCCTTTATAGCACTGAACTTTCAGGTTAGTAAAGCCCAAGCCACACACTAGAAAACGGATTACTGGCATTAATAATTCATTACATTTAACAAGTAATGATATTTATGTTAATAGATTACTGAATTTTTTTTTTTACAATAAATAAGACTGTAAAATTTAAAAGGGAAAAAGTACTTTCAAGTAAAGCAGGAAAACCTTTAATGGCCACACATCTGCAATGTGTATTTCACATTACCTTTCCTTCTCAGCTGAGTTACAATAATTTAAAATATTTTAAAGGTCTGTTAAAATATTTTTATATTTTAAAATATAAAATGTTAGAGACCAGTATAAATAAGAGACATGTAACAAAGGAGGAGTTCTCAGGATGCAGGATGGGATTTACAGAACTAAGACGCTCCTCCCAGAGAGCTGTTCACCTTGCACTCTCCTACCCACTCACTAATGCATCCCAGTTGTATTTTTTTTTTTTTATGGTAAGATAAAATGGGTGGCAGGAGTCTTAGATGTTTTGACAATATTTAGTTTATAAAATCATCAGGCTGAGTCGTTACTTATCTCTCATGGAGGAAATAAGGCCATGTTGAAACCTTTTAGGGCTCAGCCAACCAAAAGTTGTGTTTTTTGGTTTGTTTGTTTTGTTTTTGTTTTTTTGCGGTACGCGGGCCTCTCACTGTTGCGGCCTCTCCCGTTGCGGAGCACAGGCTCCGGACGCACAGGCTCAGCGGCCATGGCTCACGGGCCCAGCCGCTCCATGGCATGTGGGATCTTCCCGGACCGGGGCACGAACCCGTGTCCCCTGCATCGGCAGGCGGACCCTCAACCACTGCGCCACCAGGGAAGCCCCCCCCTTTTTTTTTAAAAAACTAAGAGGGGACATATCCATAGAGTGAGGTTGGTTCCCAGGAGTGTCACAGATCCCAGGAAGAAACGCGGGCGGGATCGCTGACCTGGCTGAACACTCCAACCACCGAGGCAGAAAGAGCCTTTAATAACCCATCAGGCCACACCCCAAGCCAATTAAGCCCGTGTCTCTGGGGCTGGGATCGGGTGTCAGATACTGAAAGCCCCTCAGGTGATTCCTCTGAACCCTCAGCCAGAGTTGAGAAACTATCACAGAGCTTCTGAGGCAGTGACTTAAGGCTTCGTGGTTTCGTCCACCCAGAGAGCGGTCCTTTCCATTGGATTTTACCCTATTTTGCAAGGCTCTGATTCCTTATGCCCTCCCACCGGCATTTACCACCACTGAATCTTCTCCCAGAGAAAGTTACCAAATTCAGAGTACCCTGAAACAGGTATTTAAGAGTTTCCACCTACATTCACTTGAAAACAAAGGGACGTTTAGAGTGATTGCTCCCTCTACACTTCTTACATTTAGAATCACAAGAAACTCAAAATAGATTTTTCAAATATAGCTTTTTTTCTCTGTAACCCATTCCTTTGTAATTATAGCCATTACACAAGCATTTTTAATTGAATGTCTCATTATCCCTAAAGTAATTCAACCTGCAGTGCTCTCCGCACAATCACGTCTGAAGAAAACAGCTCTCTCCCAGGTACTTTGCAAGGCAGCAAAATATATATACATACACACACACACACACACACACATATATACACACTTATATACACACACACAATCCACTGGACAGTTCTTCCAAAAAGGTAGTTGCTACTGTAAATAACTTTCACTTCCAAGAATGATGTGGAATGCTTTTATCTTAAATCGCACTTTTCTAAACAGAAACCATCCTACCTTCTCGTCCTGAAGTCCGAAGTGACCGGTATGTATAAGTGTGCTCAGGAGACTGGAGAAAAGAGACGCATTCCCTTGCTCTCTATTTCTAGCTGCGGTTAAACATACAGAACTTTCTGGTTATCCCATCAGCAGTGATGAGTTTGCCCTGGGTCATTCCTTGGCCAGCTCAGCAAGAGCCTTATAACCCATAGCACATATTTAAAAAATGAATAGCCAGAGACAACGTGCTTATTTGCCAGTTCGACAGCAGAGAAGAGAGACTCTCTCCCCATCCCCGCTCCGAAGCTATGGGGTGGGAAGGTGGTGGGATGTAGGGGCCTTGACTCTCAGAGAAACCTAGGAACAAGGGGCCGTAAGCAGCCTCAGGGGAGTTGGACCAGGAACACGGTCTCAGAATTGAGGTGACTCGAGTCCAGGGGCGTCTGCAGAGAGCATATGTGGAGCTTCTCATAGGTTACCCAACGCGTCTGCATGAGTTTTCCACCGCTGCTGCAAGAACTGCTGCAAACAGAGCGCCTTAACACAACAAAAGCACGTTCTTACCTTCAGACGTGTAAAATCAAGGTGTCGGGCAGGGCTGCATTCCTCCCAAAGGCTCTAGGGAAGAATTCCATGTCTCTTTCAGCGACTCGACGGGCCCGTGCTCCTGGGCTCACGACCCCTTCTGCACATCACCCGCCATCTCGCTCCCAGCAGCACACCTCCAACTATGGCTGGGAGCTGCACGCCTCCCTCTTATAAGGTCAGGGTCACATTGACTCCACCTGGATAATCTAATCTCCCATCTGAAGACCCTTAACTAATCCCGCCATGCAAGGTAGTGTATTCACAGGTGCCAGGAATTAGGGTGTGCCCATCTCTGAGCGGGGAATTGTCAGCCCACCAGGATTCCCATCATGAGGATACACTTCACGTGTGATTTTTCTCCTGAAAACAATTTAGGGATCATACAGGAAAGATGTGGCACAAAGACCTTTGGGTAACTCATAACACCAGCTAAGATGAGAGGAGTGGAAGAGCCTATTTGAACTGTAAGTTTTCTCACAAAACGTAAATGAGAGAGAACAGTAATTAAGCACAAGGGAACCGTGCAGCTTGGTTTCTATTACTGCAGTTTAGTAAGAGCTACTATTAAAACATCAAGCTTCCTATGTGTCAGCCGCTGCAGGTGGTACTTGGTATGTGCGACCCCATTTAGTACTGCGTGGATATTTCTCATTCACCAATGAATAAACGGAACCAAAGAGAATTTAAGTAATTTGGCCAAAGTCACACAGCTAGTAGGTGGCAAGACGAGGATTCTTGTCCTTGGCTCTGGGCACCAAAG
>NW_006769585.1:34783-82932 GCF_000442215.2 Lipotes vexillifer | reverse complement strand
TCCTGCTGCACGAGATGCCTTGACTGCTGAGGGTGCAGGAGGCACGGTGGACAGCGGCAGCAGCCCTGCAGCAGGACTCAGAAAGCTGCTTCCTGCTCCAGTCCAGCCGCCGTGCAGGCTGTGGGGAAACGCAGTCACTTGTGAAAGGAAAGATCTCGTTCCAACTCTCTCTTCCTTCTTTATTTCTCTGAGTCTCAAATGAGAACCTTATTTGCTTCTTCCAGAAGACCTGAGGATAACAATCTTCCAGGTCAACTTCTCACTCTCAGGTGCATCTCCTAAGAGAGGGTTTCCCTGAGGAACTGCGTAATCTTGCCTCCGACCCCTGACGACTTTGACCTTTCAGTTACCTTCACACCTCTTTCTCCAGGAAACCAACTTCTGCTTCCTCATGCCAATCTGACAGTTCTTCCTGTTGTTTGTTGGCTTTTCTTGTTTATTTTAACATACTTCGTTAAAGTATAATTTATATAAAGTGTACCCACTGAGATGCACACTTCAATGAGCCTTGATAAATGCACACACCCATGTCACCACCTCCCAAACCAAGATACAGGATGTTTCCAACACTTCAAAACTTCTTTCCTGCACCTTCTCACTCAATCCACTCTTCAGCTCTGGTCCTAGGCAGCCACTGATCTGGTTTCTGTCACAGCAGATTATACTGGTCTTTTCTGGAGCTTAATGTGAATAGAATCATACAGTACTACTCTCTATGCCTGGCTTCCTTCACTCAGTGTGATGTTTGTTGAGATCCCTGTTGTTGCATCATCAGTAACTAATTCATTTGTATCACTAGGTGTTATTCACCCAGAGCTGTATCTCTAAGAACTTAGAGCACAGCGATGTGAAGGGTGTATTGGACTTCACAGCACTGACTCTGAAGAGAAAAAAAAAACTTGCTATAAAATTACAATATTTTACCCACAGAATCTAGCAAAATAATTGCCATGTTTACAATAAAGCATTTTATAATCCCTTTAATTATTTCATTAAAAATGCATAGTCAGTGACAGGTAATAAGTTACAGAATTCTATACACTAGTATGATTCCTGTCGTGCAAAGGCTACTTTCAACCATTGCTTAGCACAAGTTTCCTTTGCATTTGGTATTATTAAAATAAAAATGGTTTATCATGTGATATTTGCAGTACCATTACAGCATACTCTAAATATAATTTAGGGATTACAAAACATGTAACATTTATCCAAAAGATCAGTTACAGAAATGCATATTCAGAGATTTAATCATTTGCTTATACTGGAAATTACAATTTAATGGGTTGAGATGTGCCAGATATTCCTTGTGAATACTCAGCTTATTTCACACCATTCTAAACTCTCTGCTGTATGCAGTCATCAATCTTGAACACTTCGCTTGCAAGTATGTTTTGCCAGGGAGGTTATAGATAGACACTGCCAAGTCCGTGGCTTTAGGAAGGTGAAAGAGATTATTCTCAAGTGGCAACTGCAATTAGATGCATGGGTGTCTGCAACTTGCTGACTTGGGATGCTGCCTGTGGGTTTTGGACGCCCTATTGAGAATCATCTACTTTACTACAATCACGGTTAAGGCTATTGGGAGTACCTTCCCTACAATCCCTGAGCTTCCATACTTTTTCACTTCTCACACTTGCCAATGATTTTGTTAGCCTCTCATTTCATGTATTAAAAGTATTACTGGTAGTAGAAAACAGCAAAGTCATATACCATCTTAACATCTAAAGGGGAAAAAAAAAAAGATAATCTGCAAAGGCTTAGTGTTCCTTTAACTCATCAGAGAGCCGAAGGTCATAATGCAACCAAGAAAACTGAATACCAAGGAGGGACAGGTCTCTAGAGGAGAGGCTGAAAGACAGTTTCCTACCTGTGGCCGAGCAGGAGAGGAAGAGATGGCTGCCATGGAGGCGGGTAAGAAGAAATCAGCCAAAATTTTAAAGCTGAGTGTCGTTAGCGCATTAGTTTAGAAAATAACCGCGAGTCTTACGTGAAAGAAGGATTCCTCATGGTCCGGCATCATTTGTTGACTTAAGAGACTGGGGACAGGACAGAGGACCGGAGACAGCCCGATGCAATCAGCTGCCCCTGAGGAGAGGCATGAAGCCTGTCCCCAAGCCCATGTCTTATATGACTGGCAGAACCTCGATATAGGCTTCCTAACCCACAGAACTTACGGTTGTGATTTAAAGGTTCAGGGAGAGCCAGTGGAACTTCCCCTGTCTGTCAGAAGTCAACTAAATTCAATACCACGTTTCTCAGGGAATTTCAAATTTAAAGTCATGTTCAAAGACACGAAAAAAACAGTGATGATTTCTATGATGCCTCTACTTAGTTTTCCTATTAGCCTTTGCATAAGGCAAATGTATCTTAAAGAATGGCAGTGCAATGTCATTATGTAACCAGGGAGCACTCCAATTGCACCTGTGTCTCATCTTTGCAGGTGCAAATTAACACCAACTCTGGCACCTGCGATAAAACTATCTATTTGAAAAATGCTTCGTTATCTATACCAAGCAACAGAGATGCTAGATGTGGTTTTCCTTCCTTTGGTAGCAATATAAGTGTAATTTCTCAGTCTTACCTCAGAGTTGTGTCATCCCCATCACTGTCGAAGTCTAGTCTGAAAGTACCTTGATCACTTGACATCAGTTTGGACATGATACTATATTGCTGTATTGGTCACATGATGATTATTAGACTTATTGATCAGGAAGTAATGACTATTTTATACTATTTAGTAAGAAATGGTCTTATCATAGAGTGAAAAATCAAATGAAGGCCAAGGGCCAATCTACTTATGGAAGGTCCTATGGATCTAGTTATCTGGAATATGTTAAAATTGTCTCTCTAAAGATAAAAACAAACAATTTAAAAAGTGTTTTGCAATTTTCAACTTTTAATTCTATGAAAGAGACACAATTCTTTGTGTCTGTGCCCCAAATAACACAGTGGAATGGGAGACCTCTGATTATAGTAGTAATGAATTAGAAATAAATGTTTATTCAAAACAAAAAAAAAAAAGAAAGAAATATTCAAAACTGAATAAACAAATAAATCTTTATTCAAAAAAAAAAATTTGAATGCAGTAACTAAAATAGTTCCTAAAAAGGTCCAGGAGATTGGAGCTCTCACTCCCTCTTTCGAGAACACTGGAATCACAACTAACTGCTGAACAATCGAGAGGAAGACACTGGAACTCACCAAAAAAGATACCCCACATGCAAAGACAAAGGAGAAGCTGCAATGAGATGGTAGGAGGGGCACTATCACAATAAAATCAAATCCCATAACTGGTGGGTGGGTGACTCACAAACTGGAGAACACTTATACCACAGAAGTCCACCCACTGGAGTGAAGGTTCTGAGCCACAGGTCAGGTTTCCTAACCTGGGGGTCCAGCAATAGGAGGAGGAATTCCTAGAGAATCAGACTTTGAAGTCTAGTGAGATTTGATTGCAGGACTTTGACAGGACTGGGGGAAACAGAGACTCCACTCTTGGAGGGCACACACAAAGTAGTGTGCACATCAGGACCCAGGGGAAGGAGCAGTGACCCCAGGGGAGACTGAACCAGACCTACCTGCTAGTGTTGGAGGCTCTCCTGCAAAGGTGAGGGGCAGTTGTGGCTCACCAAGGGACAATAACACTGACAGCAGAAGTTCTGGGAAGTACTCCTTGGCGTGAGCCCTCCAGGAGTCTGCCATTAGCCCCACCAAAGAAACAGGTAGGCTCCAGTGTTGGGTCGCCTCAGACCAAACAACCAACAGGGAGGGAACCCAGCCCCACCCATCAGCAGACAAGCAGATTAAAGTTTTACTGAGCTCTGCCCACCAGGGCAACAGCCAGCTCTATCCACCACGAATCCCTCCCATCAGGATGCTTCCACAAGCCTCATCCACCAGAGGGCAGACAGCAGAAGCAAGAAGAACTACAATCCTGCAGCCTGTGGAACAAAAACCACATTCACAGAAAGACAGACAAGATGAAAAGGCAGAGGGCTATGTACCAGATGAAGGAACAAGAGAAAACCTCAGAAAAACAACTAAATGAAGTGGAGATAGGCAACCTTCCAGAAAAAGAATTCAGAATAATGATAGTGAAGATGATCCACATCCTCAGAAAGAGAATGGAAGCAAAGATCATGAAGACGCAAGAAATGTTTAACAAAGATCTAGAAGAATTAAAGAACAAACAAACAAAGATGAAAAATACAATAACTGAAATGAAAAATACACTAGAAGGAATCAATAGCAGAATAACTGAGGCAGAAGAACGGATAAGGGACCTGGAAGACAGAATGATGTAATTCACTGCTGCAGAACAGAATAAAGAAAAAAGAATGAAAAGAAATGAAGGCAGCCTAAGAGACCTCTGGGACAACATTAAATGCAACAACATTCGCATTATAGGGGTCCCAGAAGGAGAAGAGAGACAGAAAGGACCTGAGAAAATATTTGAAGAGATTGTAGTCGAAAACTTCCCTAACATGGGAAAGGAAATAGCCACCCAAGTCCAGGAAGCGCAGAGAGTCCATACAGGATAAACCCAAGGAGAAACACGCTGAGGCATGTAGTAATCAAATTGGCAAAAATTAAAGACAAAGAAAAATTATTCAAAGCAGCAAGGGAAAAACAACAAATAACATACAAGGGAACTCCCATAAGGTTAACAGCTGATTTCTTAGCAGAAACTCTACAAGCCAGAAGAGAGTGGCATGGTATAGTTAAAGTGATGAAAGGGAAGAACCTCCAACCAAGAGTACTCTACCTGGCAAGGATCTCATTCAGATTCGATGGGGAAATCACAAGCTTTACAGACAAGCAAAAGCTAAGAGAATTCAGCACCATCAAACCAGCTCTACAACAAATGCTAAAGGAATTTCTCTAAGTGGGAAATACAAGATAAGAAAAGGACCTACAAAAACAAACCCATAACAATTAAGAAAATGGTAATAGGAACATGCATATCAATAATTACCTTAAATGTGAAAGGATTAAATGCTCCAACCAAAAGACACAGGCTTGCTGAATGGATACAAAAGCAAGACCCATATATATACTGTCTACAAGAGACCCACTTCAGATATAGAGGCACATATACACTGAAAGTGAGGGGGTGGAAAAAGATATTCCATGCAAATGGAAATCAAAAGAAAGCTGGAGTAGCAATTCTCATATCACACAAAATAGACTTTAAAATAAAGAATGTTACAAGAGACAAGGAAGCACACTACGTAATGATCAAGGGATCAATCCAAGAAGCAGATATAACAATTGTAAATACATATGCACCCAACATAGGAGCATCTCAATACATAAGGCTCTGTGAACAGCTAAAAAAGAGGAAATCAACAGTAACACAAAAATAGTGCAGGATTTTAACACCTCACTTACACCAATGGATAGATCACCCAAACAGAAAATTAATAAGGAAACACAAGCTTTAAATGACACAATAGACCAGATAGATTTAATTGATATTTATAGGACATTCCATCCAAAAACTGCAGATTACACTTTCTTCTCAAGTGCGCACAGAACATTCCCTAGGATACATCACATCTTGGGTCACAAATCAAGCCTCAGTAAATTTAAGAAAATGGAAATCATATCAAGCATCTTTTCTGACCACAATGCTATGAGATTAGAAATCAATTACAGGGAAAAAAAAGTAAGAAACACAAACACACGGAGGCTAAACAATACGTTACTAAATAACCAAGACATCACTGAAGGAATCAAAGAGGAAATCAGAAAATACCTACAGACAAATGACAAATGACAATGAAAACACGACAATCCAAAACCTATGCAAAAGCAGTTCTAAGAGGGAAATTTATAGTTATACAAGCTTACCTCAAGAAATAAGAAAAATCTCAAATAAATAATCTAACGTTACACCTAAAGGAACTAGAGAAAGAAGAACAAACAAAACCCTAAGTTAGCAGAAGGAAAGAAATCATAAATATCAGAACAGAAATAAATGAAATAGAAACAAAGAACACAATAGCAAAGATCAATAAAACTAAAAGCTGGTTCTTTGAGACGATAAACAAAATTGATAAACCATTAGCCAGACTCATCAAGAAGAAAAGGGAGAGGATTCAAATCAATAAATTTAGAAATGAAAAAGGAGAAGTTACAACAGACATGGCAGAAATACAAAGCATCCTAAGAGACTACTACAAGCTACTCTATGCCAATAAAATGGACAACCTGGAAGAAATAGACAAATGCTTAGAAAGGTATAACCTACCAAGACTGAACCAGGAAGAAATAGAAAATACGAACAGACCAATCACAAGTAATGAAATTGAAAATTTGATTAAAAATCTTCCAACAAACAAAAGTCCAAGACCAGATGGCTTCACAGGTGAATTCTATCACACATTTAGAGAAGAGCTAACACCCATCCTCCTCAAACTCTTCCAAAAAATTACAGAGGAAGGAGGACTCCCAAACTCATTCTATGAGGCCATCATCACCCTGATAGCAAAAGCAGACAAAGATACTACAAAAAAAAGAAAATTACAGATCAATATCACTGATGAACATAGATGCAAAAATCCTCAACAAAATACTAGCAAACAGAATCCAACAACACGTTAAAAGGATCATACACCATGATCAAGTGGGATTTATCCCAGAGATGCAAGGATTCTTCAATATATGCAAAACAATCAATGTCATACACCATATTAACAAATGGAAGAATAAAAACCATATGATCATCTCAACAGATGCAGAAAATGCTTTTGACAAAATTCAACAACCATTAATGATAAAAGCTCTCCAGCAAGTGGGCATGGAGGGAACCTACTTCAACATAATAAAGGCCATATACAACAAGCCCACAGCAAACATCATTCTCAATGGTGAAAAACTGAAAGCATTTCCTCTAAGATCAGTAATGAGACAAGGATGTCCACTCTCACCAGTATTATTCAACATAGTTTTGGAAGCCCTAGCCATGGCAATCAGAGAAGAAAAAGAAATAAAAGGAATGCAAATTGCAAAAGAAGAAGTAAAACTGTCACTGTTTGCAGATGACATGATACTATACATAGAGAATCCTAAAGATGCCAGCAGAAAACTACTAGAGCTACTCAATGAATTTGGTAAAGTTGCAGGATACAAAAATAATGCACAGAAATCTCTTGCATTCCTATACACTAATGATGAAAAATCTGAAAGAGAAATTAAGGAAACACTTCCATTTACCATTGCAACAAAAAGAATAAAATACCTAGGAATAAACCTACCGAGGGAGAAAAGAGACCTGCATGCAGAAAATTAGAAGACACTGATGAAGGTAACTAAAGATGATACCAACAGATGGAGAGATATACCATGTTCTTGAATTGGAAGAATCAATGTTGTGAAAATGACTCTACTTCCCAAAGCAATCTACAGATTCAATGCAATCCCTATCAAATTACCAATGGAACTTTTTACAGAACTAGAACAAATAATCTTAAAATTTGTATGGAGACACAAAAGACCCCAAATAGCCAAAGCAGTCTTGAGGGAAAAACACGGAGCTGAAGGAATCAGACTCTCTGACTTCAGACTATACTACAAAGCTACAGTAATCAAGAGAATATGGTATTGGCACAAAAAGAGAAATATAGATCAATGGGACAGGATAGAAAGCCCAGAGATAAACCCATGCACCTATGGCCATCTAATGTATGATAAAAGAGGCAGGGATATACAATGGAGAAAAGACAGTCTCTTCAATAAGTGGTGCTGGGAAAACTGGACAGCTACATGTAAAAGAATGAAATTAGAACACTCCCTAACCCCATATACAAAAAGAAACTCAAAATCGATTAGAGACCTAAATGTAAGACCGGGCACTATAAAACTCTTAGAGGAAAACATAGGAAGAACACTCTTTGACATAAATCACAGCGAGATATTTTTTGATCCACCTCCTTGAGTAATGGGAAAAAAATAAATAAATAAACAAATGGGACCTAATGAAACTTAAAAGCTTTTGCACAGCAAGGAAACCATAAAGAAGACAAAAAGACACCCTCAAAATGGGAGAAAATATTTGCAAATGAATCATTGGAGAAAGGATTAATCTCCAAAATATATAAACAGCTCATGCAGCTAAATATTAAAAAAACAAACAACCCAATCCAAAAATGGGCAGAAGACCTAAATAGACATTTCTCCAAAGAAGACATACAGATGGCCAAGAAGCACGTAAAAAGCTGCTCAACATCACTAATTATTAGAGAAATGCAAATCAAAACTACAATGAGGTGTCACGTCATGCCAGTTAGAATGGGCATCATCAGAAAATCTACAAACAACAAATGCTGGAGAGAGTGTGGAGAAAAGGGAATCCTCTTGCACTGGTGGTGGGAATGTAAATTGATACAGCCGCTATGGAGAACAGTACGGAGGTTCCTTAAAAAAACAAAAATAGAATTACCATATGACCCAGCAATCCCACTACTGGGCATATACCCAGAGAAAACCATAATTCAAAATGACACATGCACCCCAATGTTCACTGCAGCACTATTTACAATAGCCAGGTCATGGAAGCAACCTAAATGCCCATCGACAGATGAATGGATAAAGAAGATGTGGTACATATGTACAACGGAATATTACTCAACCATGAAAAGGAACGAAATTGGGTCATTTGTAGAGACGTGGATGGATCTAGAGTCTGTCATACAGAGTGAAGTAAGTCAGAAAGAGAAAAACCAATATCGTATATTAACGCATATATGTGGAATCTAGAAAAATGGTACAGAAGAACTGGTTTGCAGCGCAGAAGTTGAGACACAGATGTAGAGAACAAACGTATGGACACCAAGGGGGGAAAGCAGCGGTGGGGGGCTGGGGAGGTGTGATGAATTGGGCGATTGGGATTGACATGTATACACTGATGTGTATTAAATTGATGACTAATAAGAAAAATAAATAATAAACATTAAAAAAAATTAAATAAAAATAAATAAATAAAATTGGTTCCTAAAAGAATCAACTAGGTAACAGTGTAATAAGAAATTACAAGGCTAAGGTGTGGAATACACTGGATGTCAGTGAGAAGGGCCCAGCATTTGGGATCATTCTGCTCCATATTAAAACAAGACAAACAGCTGAGGGAATGAGCAGGAAACCTTCATCCTCGTGGAACTAGCAGGACAGGAACTGGAATACAGAGCATGCTAACTCTGCAGCACTGTAAACCACCTTTATTTAAATTTGAGGACTTAATGTGCTATATCCTAAGGGTAAATAGAAATGGAAGCAAACAAACCCTTACATACACTATAGCACTCCTGTGCGTTATATCAGTGATCAAAAAAAAAACCTCATACCCTGCTATTGGGCTGGGTTAATCAGGTATTTCTAATGTCCTCAGGTACCTGAAAGAGGTTAACAAATTCTCTCTGGAAGAATATGACCTCATCCAATACTCTGACAATTATTTTTTAAAAATAATATTTCAACTAAAATGTTTAGCACACAATCAATGATGTCTAGGGACATAAGAAAACATGCCATCTAAATGGAGACCAACACACACAAAATATCAAGCACAAATTGGTTCTCAGTAACTCCTGATTGTAGAATCAATAGATATAGGTTATAAAATAGCTATGCTTACTATGGAGATAAAAGGAAAGCATTAGCATTTCAGCAAAGACACTGCTAATATATAAGTCTTAGATCCCAAAGAAGATATGTTTCCACCAGGAATCACAACAATGGTCGCTCTGAATCACAAGTTGAGGCTGACACATTGTCACTTATGGCTCATCAATCAGCAACAAATGGGATCACAGTTGACTGATCCTGTTTATCAAGGGAGAAATGGAATTGCTACTCTAAAACTGGCTCAAGAAGAATGTCTGGAATTCAGGTAGTTCTCTGGTAGTACTGTTTAATGATGTGCCTGTCCAGTACTACAAGTTAATGAAAGACCACAACACCGCCAAAGAAGTAAGATCACTAATGACTCAGAATTTTTCATAATGATTTGGTTCATTCTATGAAATTAAGAACCATGAGTGGATAAGGCTCTAGCTGAGGGCAAAGAGAAGAAATTGGTATTAGAAAAAAGAAATTATAAATATCAACTACAGCCTTGTAACAATTAGCAGAAACTTTGGCGGAATCTCATCCCCATATACTAATATTGTATATAAGATGAGTTGGTGATGGTGGTCATTAAGTTATATGATATATAAAGGGGATGATGATTGGTCTAGCAGATGAAAATACATCACAGAAAAACACAGAGACTTTTAAGAAGGTTTGGTCTCTTATTTTAGGGTTCATAATGGATACAGCTTCCTAGTACCATTTTTGTTTGGCAAAATATGATGCTACCACCAATGAGTGCAGAGGTTTAAATAAGAGTAGAAGATGTACATAAAACTAATTGTCCAAGGGGGTGGATGTACTAGATATAGTTTATTAATTGTCAGAAATATTCTCACTCTTCTAACTACTCACTGAATTTCTTGGATTCTTTCCACAACAGGGTTCAGTTGTATTCTTCCACGGAGAGGCACTGTGTACGATTTGGAAGGTAGAACCAAAGAGAGGTCATCCTGATTTGGTGGTGACCACTGGGGACAAGCACGTGGGCACCGGCTTGGCAGATGTGTGGTTTTGCTCATGACTCGGGGTCTTATCTTTTGACAAGTACTAACCACAGCACTACAGGCAAGTCGGATCATTCATGACTGAGACCAGCAGCCACGGAGTCAGGAACACCTTCCTGAACCCACTTTAGAAGGTTAGGATATTTGCGATCAAGTTTAGTTATTTGCTATCATGAGACTAGAATTTTCATATCCGTATCAAGTGTGGCTGACACTGGAAATAGGAAATGACCTTTTAAAGGTATCAGAATTTAAATATCAAAAACAAATTACACATATATATGTGCGTGTGTGTAAATTTTTTTCTCTTAGATCCTCCTTTCTGAACAATTGCAAATGTGGATAGCAGCATGTAGATTAAAGGAAGAGCAGGGTGTAGCAGAGTTGTTACCTGTGGAAAAGAAGCAGAAACGGTAAGAAGGAAGGACACCAGAGGAGGAGTCTTCTTCACGTTGATATGGGTCCACTCTGTCACTGCTTTAAAAGGACCTGAGGACAACGGTAAAGACGAAATGACTCTACCACCTGGACTTCAGATGTACTCCTGGTCAGCTCTGTATGACAACAGGTCATTTCTAGTTAAGAATTTTACTTATGTGCTTTTCTGATCATTATGGGTTAAATTAGCAAGGCAACATATGCAAGAATACTTAGGAATATGGAAAAACTATTTGCTGTTAAGTATAACAGGCAGGATACAAAATGTAATATACCATTACAGTGTACATTGCGTTTATGATTCTAATTTACATGTAAAAATACATATTTGATGGCTATTCATGATATGTTAACAATGGTTAATTCTGGTGCAGGAATCATGAAATCATGGTTGTTTTTCTCCCTGAAAAGTTTTCCAACATTTTCAATTAATATGTATTATCAAAAAATAATTACTTAAGGAAAGGAATTTTTATCTCAGTGCAGACTGTGCAGTTCTAGTTAGTGAATGCTGGTTTGAATAAGCTATTTTCTGTTTGTGCTACACATTATAATATGCCAAAATTAGTAATTTCAACAAATCACAAAATTCAGAGTTGTACCTCAACTGTTTCAATTACACAGTACAACACAGAATGAGAATTTGAACCATAGTAAATACTATAAATGCAGAGGGATACACAATTCACATCTGACTTATACCAACATTTGCAGCGACATTATGAAGGGACAGTAAGGTGCAGGTTTGTGATCTGATCTTCAAATAATAGGAGAGTTCAGAGATCTCCTTATTTTAAATGGTCCTCATTTTTAGGTTCACTCCAAGAAAGAAAGCAGTTTGGGAAACTGGATGTGACACAATGAACTCTCAAAACAAAGGGGATTTTTCACCTTACCATGTAAACCACACACAAAGATGCATGAAGAATTAATCTAACAAGTGTAGGAGTTTAAAATAGGGGCAAAAACTCACTGAGTTTCAGGAGTGAATTCCACCAAACATTTAAAGAATTAATGCCAATCCTTCCTAATTTCCAAAACACTGAAGAGGAGAGAGCATTCCTACATTTATTTTACGAGGCCACCATAACCCTGATACCAAAGCTAGGTGAGGACACTAAAGAATGGAAAACCAAAGGTCAATATCCCTGATAACACAGATGCAAGAATTCTCAACAAAATACTAACAAACAGAATTCAACAGAACAATAAAAGAATCATACACCATAATCAAGTGGAATTTGTACATGAGATAATGTACTATATTATCACTGTATAATATATTTACTCACGATAAGATAATATATAAGCTAATATATTTACTAGCAGGGAACCAAGAGTGAAAAACAAAATACTGAAAACATTTAACATAAAAATCTGTGCTAGACCTAAGTACAGAATTAGAGTTGAGAAGGGAATGTTTTAAAAAAGTGTCAATCCCAAACTGGACACTTCTAAGAGTTGATGGGAGTTCAAAAACTAATTAACTCTATTCTATATACTTTTATGAAATATTTATTGAACAGAATGTTGGGTTTATTAAACCATTTATTTAAAAAATATTTATATTCAAAATATCACTGAAAATAAATTCCTCCTATAAATTGACATCTATTTACATTTATTAAACTGAAACTGCCTGAACATTTTATTGATTATATGAGCTTTAAAAACAGCATACATAAAATTATTATTCTGTATTATATTTCTATATCTTAAAATTTATATTATCTGATCTAATATTCAATATTCTGTAACTAGCATTTTCTGAAAAGTTTGTTTCTAAATCGTCTTATTATTCTTTTCTTATAAAGTTGCCAACAATAGTCTTCAAAGTTGCATTTTATGATTAACAAATTTTAAATATCTTACGCCTTTGTTTATTCTTTGTTGTAGACCATAATTTTTTAAATTTAGGAAACACTTTCTCTACAGCTTACCTGGTAAAGTCAGAGGGAATTTTTGATTATATGTATTTGGTTTTGAAATGTGTACATATTATCCTAAATATTTTCATAAGTATAATCTGTTTTGCCTTCATTAGATTACATTTTTTTACAAATAGTATTTAAATGAAAGAAACTTGCTAAATTGGATAACTCTTTATATGCTTTGTCAAATTTAGATGCTACAAAATGTTTAGGACTCAATGTAATTCCTTTATGCTATGAAATATAATTTTATTCAGTTGCAAGTAGGAGCTCCTTTGAAAAAAAAAATCCCCAATTATAACATTTAAAAATTGATTCTGGTACACAATTTAAAACCCACCATTTAATATTTTTACTTGTGTCCGTGACAGTAAAGTGATACATTTTAATGTTTTTTCTATTCCAAATCTTTTATTTCAATAATTGTATTTCAATGCAGTCTTAAAAACTGAAAGATTTTGGAGGTATCATTATTAACTAATTAATTTAAAGAGTTATAAGCAAAAAAGACAAAATCAGAGAAGTCATTAAAATAAAAATCAAAACATTTGTAAGACACTTAGATGGATTTATAAATTCCTATGTTTTAAAATTCCAACTGATAATAGGCAGGACAGAATAAAATACATGCTGAAGTATCTTTCTGTCTTCAGTAGCATCTTCCTCACTAAAATTAGTTACAGTAAACTATATAGAGAATGTATTTATACATTTTGAAAACTGGCTTCTGATTCAATTGACTAAATAGTATAGTTTATTTGGAAGTATTTGAGAATTATGTCTGCAACAGAATCAATTCCAAGTACACTTCATTTATAGGTTTTTTTCCTGTGCACCTTTGCAGAAAATCAATTAACCGTGTATATGTGAGTATCCTTGTACTTTGCAGCAGAGAGCTCTTGCATGTATTTTGTAGGGTTTCCACCTAGGTATTTAATTTTTGTGGTGTAGTTGTGACTGATACTATTAAAATTCAATGTCCAAGTTTTCATTTCTAAAATATAGAAATAGTATTGCTTTTTGTATATTTAACTTGTGTTCTGGAGGCCTTGCTAAACTCATGTATTTGTTGAGGTAGCTTCTTAACAGACTGTGTGCAGTCCTATATGTTGATAATTATACAGGGTTTTTCAATCTCTTCTTCTCCAGTCTTTTAATTTGACTTTTTTTGCTTAACGAAGAGTTTTAATAATAAGATTTTAATACTTAAGTGAGAATCCTTTTTGCTATAATGCTATATGTATCATGGAAAATTGTCTTTGTGTTATCACCTAAAACTAAACAGTTTTATCATCATTATTTAATTTTTAACTGAATTTAAGTAGCATTCATAAAATGCCAGATCTTCCACCTTTAAGTTCACCCTGTAATTTAGCTGTTCCTCCCAACCCCATCCCCACTCTGAGCTTCCTCTGGTCATGCCCCTCCCCACGGGACAAGGTGTCTGTAGGGACAATTGGAAATAACCACACCAAATACCACTCCTCAGATACCGGAGGAGTATACACACAGAATCTTTACAGAATATATACAGAATCTTTTAAAGTTGTTCTTGTGATTATGTTGCATAGTTAGTGAAAAGTAATGAGAACATGATCACAAAACCAATTTCAAGAGATTCACATTATTGTTATTATATTTCTCTCAAGAAAGTTTATCGTATTCAGTGTTTATAGTATTTTTTCTTTTGATGTATGTGTATGTCTATCTTTTCTCAGTGGTTGACTGCAAACTCATTGAGAGGGGAACTGTGAATCACTCATCTAGGCGTCATCTAAACCATACTGCAGGTTAAATGTTTATTGAATGTATGTTTTTCCCATAAAAGCTAGGAAATGTGAAATTGAGATTTTCAAAAGCCAAAGAGCTACAGTATATGTCATATGAAGTTGAGCGTTTCCTTTCATTTATCTTAAGACATATTCTTTAGTGATGCCAGATACTGGAAAGGCAAGCTATAGCCTCTCCACAACTGATTGTAGTTTTATTCATAACCAATATGAATTTAATAAGTGTTCAGTAATTCCTTGTTTTAGAAATCCAGAATTTGTTAGCATGTTTTCTTGTGGTGAACTATTTTGTATTCTTTAAGCCTCCAAATTAAGTGCATTTTAAGGTGTAGACAGTGACACGGAAATACACCTAAGACTATAATTGGTAGTAAAATAACACAGTTGTATCTGTTTGCACGTAAATTACTGCTAGTATGAGTTATGGTGCTTCCTGAAATTGTAAAATAATAGTTGGGTTATAATTTTAGTAGACAGTAACTATTGCTGCCCCTGAGTATTCATTATAGATACCAACTATTTATTCGAAGGATATGGCTTTTTACTTAAAAGTGTGCCATCTTGACAAGCACATCTGACAGCATATAAGTATTTATTAGAAAACTAGGCACCAGATCTACATGCTTCACTCTGTTAGGACAAATCTATAGCATTTCAGTTTGTTTAAAATTCATTTTAAAAGTGGCATAGACATTAAAAGTGTCTTTGGATCACCATACACAGCATAATGAGAATTATTAAATCAACCATCCCTGACCTTCTCCCTGAAAATAATATTGTATTCTTTGTGTACCAATATTTTGAAAATGGTGAATTTTGTTTCATATCAGTATCAATAGTACATCTTGGTGCCAAATACAATTAGCTTTATAAAAAGTGCTAATTGGCATATACTCACGCCAAGAAATCATCATTTGGGCTTGGTTCTATTTGTTTTGAAGTTCTCATGCCTTGATGACCTCCAGGACATTAAAACATCATTTCTGGTGCTTATTTAAAGAAATAACGATTTCAATAATTTTTGTCATATTAATATGCAAATTAATTAATCAAAAACATTTTAACGAAATCACTTAAGGTACTGTTAGTTTATTATTTCTTTGTGGAAGTTTCATTTCCATTTTGCCTTAAACTATAGAAAAATTATTATGACAAATAGTGGTTTTAAATTTTATAACTTATTTGGTTTATATATAATATGCAGTGGAAGTACAGATTCTGTAATGGTCTTGCTTTCAGAAATGGATAAAGTTAACTATTTTAAGATTAAAGGATGGATAATTTAGAAGAGAAAAATAAGAGGTATAAAAATACAGATTTGCTAAAAACTCTCCAGAAAAAGAATATTCTTCAAAAATATGATTTTGTTAAGGCTATCCTTCTAATCAAATAAGATGGAAACACATACTAAGCCAAATAATGAAGCTGCTTAAGATTAAGTAGAAAGTTGCTTAGAAAAATCTCAAGGTGACACTCAGCCCTTATTTCCTTTCCAAGGACTGCCTGAGTGGGACCTGCAGCCCGTGCTGACTGCAATACAGGCCTCATGACCATGACTGCTTGAAGGAGGAGGGTGGTCTTTATCCAAATGGGGCCAGTGGATGACTTACAATGGAATTTTTAAATGGGGTCAGTTTATGGCAAATATTAGATTATGGGGTGTTGACTTGAGGCAATGGGAGTCCTGTAGGAGCAGCTGTGATTATTCATGAATAACCAAAGCAGAGGAACTGCAGAGAAAGAGGGGAAGACTCCTGAAGATTCCTGAAATAAGAGAGTTGAGGTCCTAGATTGTGACAGTCCCAGGTGTTTAGACTTAAATTTTATGATACCTTTAAATATTCCTAAGAAGTATACTTTTTTCCCCCCAGTTTAAACTTGTTCAAGTGGCTTCTTTTCCTTGAAACCAAGGATTATTGATTAAGACTTTTCTTCACTCAGTTTAATCATCCCCCTACCACAGGTTCAGCAAATATTTCATTTTGGCATATATCTTACAAATTCATTGTAATTGAGATAGTGTTGTAGTTGATAAGAAAATTAATACGTTACATAATATTAGAAATGCATCTATTCTAGGGCTATCCCTGGTGGCGCAGTGGTTGAGAGTCCGCCTGCCGATGCAGAAGACACGGGTTCGTGCCCCGGTGCGGGAAGATCCCACATGCCGCGGAGCGGCTGGGCCCGTGAGCCATGGCCGCTGAGCCTACGCGTCCGGAGCCTGTGCTCCGCAACGGGAGAGGCCACAACAGTGAGAGGCCCGCGTACCGCAAAAAAAAAAAAAAAAAAAAAAAAAGAAAGAAAGAAAAAAGAAATGCATCTATTCTAGTAGCTTAATTTTACAGATGAATATAAAAACAAAAAAATGTTTAAAACATTGTACCAGATTATACAGATGGGTGGCAAAAATAACTGGAATTAAACATGAAATGGTAGTGAGTATCAGGAAATCTGGGTTTAACTCCAAGCTTTACAGAAAGTTATTTAGAAAAATTTATTTTATTAACAGAAGACTGATTTAGAAAATGTAAACTCTTGTGAATATTCTTCAATTATATTATTCTATGACTTAACGGGCAAGTGCTCTCAATTATGTAATTTTTTTTCGGTTGATATCTATGTAGTCTTATTGGTGGTGAACCAGTAAATGTATAAGAACTGGTTCTCTCTAAAAAAGATGTGTGCATATACATACATATTTTTAGTGTAAATTGTATTAATATAAAGCTTTTAAATACATAATTCAAATAATATAATATGCAACATTCTTTACTGCCATTTTCATATAGCCAGCTGATTCTCACAGAATGCTCTTATTGATTTTGCTGAACTTCTGCATCACCAGCCCACCACCTATAGTTGCAATTGATGAAAAACTGTCATTCCAAAATGAAAGTTATTCGATACTTTCATTTAAATTAATGAGTGAGAAAAAAGAAACGATGAAGATGTTGAAAACACAAACTCAAAAATGAAATGAATAGCTTCTTTTCTGATTCGGAAAAAAAGTTTTCAGAAAATGAAGGAACATTTCCTCAAATTTTTAAACTGTTCTCCATGCAATGGCTACAGACACAATACACTTTTACACCTAAATTGCCTTATTAATATTTTCTACATCACTTTCTGAAGTTTAGACAATTTCTGTTCTGTCTGGTTGAAACAATAACTCAAGGCCTGATCTGTAAAGCTTTCTGACTGCTGTGATATAAATATTTCCATTATCTGATTCCAAGCTGTGCAGCATTACTGAAGGCAATGTTTAGAAGAGATGCATGGTAGCATATTACTACACAGTATTCCCACACTAGACATAAGTAACCTCATAACATATACTAGCAAACTGATTATGAAATAATGGGTTTTGAGTGTTTATTACTTCTGTTTTTAAGATAATAATTGTCATTTTATATAATTTAATTTTCAAGTAATGTCAGTATTTAACAACTTTTTCACACAAATTCCTGAAGATTTAACCATGGGCTCCCATGAGCTATTAGGAACTCGCTCCAACACACCTCCAGGACTCACGTATGATAAATAATCACTATAACGTCAGACACAGATGTTCTAAGACAGTTACATCTAATGTGATACGGATAGGATTGCCAATCAGAATATTTAAGCGGCGTGTGTTTGGTACCGGCCTACATTCATGTAATAACCCTGCTGTATAAGCAGCCAACTACCAGCTCTGGATAAGAGTGTTCAAAGGAGGAGGAGATTATGCTGTATAATGAAGAGGGCCTACAGCTCAGGAGCAACTTGAACATAAGCAAAAACTCAGAGGCAGGAATACGAAGGTATGTTGAGCTGATACGAGTGGGAAGTATGCAATGCGGACTATGCCTCGGAGGTCTGAGAACGCGGGTTCAGGCACTGCTTGGAAGGCAGTGCAGTCACTGAAGATTTTAATCAGCTCATTTGAAGTACTCAGAGCTGAAGAAGCAAATGTGAATCAACAGTTCCTCTGTCCTCAAAGAACTAAGAGCTTCAGTGGGCCAGGGGAACTCTCTGCCGCAGATCAAATCCAACACATCCTGGCTGAGGGCAGAAATGTCCATGAACGATGTACTATGGGAGGACGGGATGTCAGGTAATTAAATTTTCAGGGGGATTATGGAAGATATTGCCTGATGAACAGCTATCTAAATTGGGTGACAGATAAGTTTGATAAAAGAAGAGGGTTCAGTGTCATTAAAAGCAAAGTGCAAAAGAAGAAAATGTGCGAAGGGAGAGAGTTTCAAAGCAATTCAATGGGGCAGAAACGGAGAAGGGTTACAAGGTTAGTGGCTGGATATTTAGGTGGAAATGGGAATCAAACTGTGATAGGCTGAGGAGTTTGGATTTTATCCTGTGGGAAAGAGGATTTGAGCTTTTAAAAACTGAAGCAGTGTCGCTTCTTAAAATAGTAAATGTGATGGCTAGGTGTGGGAAGATCCTAATGTCGTCAGGCCATTGTAATAATGTAAATGAGACGCCGAGGTGCAGGACGCAGGCAGTAACAGGTGAGGAGACGCCACTGGGGAGAGGTGCTCTCAGGAACTGAACCTGAACTGATGGCTAACTTTTGCAGGGAATGAGAAAGTGACATTCAGCCTAGAACGGCTAGTTTTAAAGAGTAGGTAGATGGTCATGCCATTTAGAAAATACAGGCGGGCAGAGGAGGTTTGTGAGAGAGCAGTAATATTTTGTGCTTTCATTGGTGGAGCTCTAGGTGCTGGCTGGACAGAAGATGGACCTGTTCAGAGAGGTGCAGATCGGGTCCAGATGTGTGTAAATAGCTGAGGTGCTGGCACAGATGCGAGGGCCATTTCAGTTAAAGCCAAGAAGAAGATGTCGGGTACAATGAACTGTGCCTTTCAACTTATCAACCAGATCCTAGATGACCACTGATGAGAGTCCCAAGAGCAGAGTGTGAAACTGGGGATTAATAATCTAAAATATGAGTGGGAGCTGAGGAAGTGGAAACACAGCCTGCTTCAAGCAGCTTGGTGGGGAACTAACGGAAGAAGACAGAGACGGCTGGAGGGCTGCATGGCTGGGTGAGGCCAACGTTTCTATGTCTTCGGGACTTGGTGGACCCACCTGTGACAATATTTTTGTACAGGAACTGTCACCTCAAGTTGTACTTTATGTGACAATTATGACAGCCCTTTGTAAGATGAACGTGACGACTGTAAATTAAAACAGATATATTCAGAGATGATAAAATGTTAACCTATGATTTCTTGTTAGCAACTTACTTCACTGATGGTGAAGTGTGGAGTGTTATTCTTTTCATTACGTAAGTCTATGCCAGTCCTGTAGGAGAGATCTATCAGTTAAGTGGGGGCAACTAAGAAGGACTCATCTGTAAGAAATCCCAGGTGAGGGAGAGACAAGACATGAACTACTAACACCAAGGTTAAATGGTTCTAATCTAATCTAAACGGTGCAGCAGCACGGAAATCACAGAAAAACAAAGAGACACGGCTTCATCACCAAACTTCCCAGGTGCAAAGACTCCTAAGACTTTGCAGTTTGAGAAAAAGGCAGGCTCAGGATCCACCAGAACACATAAAATACATGTTGGAGGAACTAAAAATTTGCTAAATGATAGATTATATTTTTAACTTTCTCTCTATATATACACAGACATATATATGTGTATATATATGTCTGTGTGTGTGTGTATATACATATAATGTTGGAAATATAACAAGAGTAAAGCATTCAGGCCAAATCCTTTGCATTTTTGAATATTACAAATATGTATATTTGGCTTTAAGACTTTTGGTAGAAAACTAAACATACATAAATCTCCTGAATAATGCCATGCAAACTGCCTCATAGCTACCTTTAGAGACTTTTTTATTGCCGTTGTGTGTTCCTTTGTTGACCAGAGTCTTTTAAACTTCTAGTACTGTGGTGAGAACTGATTCAATTAACATTCAAAAGATGCTAAGGTTTTGTGAGGAATGTACACTTCAAATATTTGCAGTTCTCCAAATTTTAAGTCTGGAAATAGTTGTACAGGCTATTTTATTTTACTTATTTTATTTCTAAATAATACCTGTATTGAGATCCGTGTGTTTCCTCTGTATATCTTTATACAAAACCATGTTGGGGAATTCCCAGGTGGTCCAGTGGTTAGAACTCTGCGCTCTCACTGCTTGCTGAGGGCCCAGGTTTGATCCCTGGTTGGGAACTAAAATCCCATAAGCCAGGCAGTGCGGCCAAAAAAATAATAATAATACAAAAAAAAACCCCATGTCTCTTTGATGTCCATGTTTACCTGAAAACTAAATTTTCAACCAATTCATAAGAAGTATTTATGGTGACTAGAGAGCCCTGGAGGTTTGATAATATGATTTTCACATGCCTATGAAAACACAGGGATCATACGGATATATAAGTAAGCAATTCTGGCCTTTAGTCTGGCCTATGATTTTTAAGATGCCAAATCATCAATTACGTAATATCAAGAATGATTATTACACTCTCACCAGCTCTATAACTTACAAACATACAATTTGTGCTTTGACAAAATTATAGCTTGTTAGTTGTCAAATAATTATTAAAACCACTTGGACAGGGGCAGGTGCTTCCCTGGTGGTACAGTGGTTAAGAATCCACCTGCCAGTGCAGGGGACACGGGTTCAGGCCCTGGTCTGGGAAGATCCCACATGCCGCGGAGCAACTAAGCCCGTGCACAACAACTACTGAGCCTGCGCTCTACAGCCAGCGAACCACAACTACTGAGCCCGCGAGCCACAACTACTGAAGCCTGCGTGCCTAGAGCCCGTGCTCCGCAACAAGAGAAGCCACCGTAATGAGAAGCCCGCGCACTGCAATGAAGACCCAGTGCAGCCAAAATAAATAAATTAATTAATTAATTAATTAATTTAGAAAAAAGAACAAACACTAGGGGTCTAATTGATTCCCACAATTTTGTATTTCATCCACTATGGGGTCCCCTTATGAATTTTTCAGAACTGTGATGAGCTTAACATTAGTTCTTTAAAATGATGGTAGTAAAAGGAAAACAGTGTTTCTATCACGTAGCTAGCTATTTTTTGGTAGTCATTTATTGAAAACTAAATATTTTATCAAGTATTCCACCAACAGTAGGTGGTCAGACTCAAATCAAATACATGTACGTTTTATCCCAAAGTTTAAAACCTATATAGCTTTAGCTAAAGCAAATGCTAAATGAGATAACAGGAAGATCAGAGTAAAGGGGGAATATGCTGTTCTAAAGTGAAGCTTGCCTTTATTGGGCTGATCATAGTTTAAGTTGCAATGTTCAACTGGAATAGAAAACCTAGTCTTAATTTAGTCTCTGTTCTCTAAAATATTCAGATGAGGATAAGCTGGAGGGGTCTCAGGAAAGGACTTTACAGAGATCTCAGTATATATTTGTGTAGTGTTGATGCAGGAAACTAAGACACCCACAAGGGAAAAGAATAGGACCAGCCCTCCAGGGAGAGGGATGGCAATTGCCAGCCAGGAAATCAGAACCTTAACTAAACCTCCTGGATTTCAAGAGCAGGTCTCATTTTCACCAAAAGGACTGCAACTCACTTATACTATATATATGAGACTTAGGGCAGAGAGCCAATTTCAGATGAAATTTACTTTTGTAAATTTGGTTCCTGGTGTGTTGCCAGGCTAAACTAATTAGGCGAAGCTGAGCCCATAGAAAGCTGGAAGGACATACAACTGGGAGGAAGTGATGCAGTCAAGGACAAACACAAAGCTAACTACCTAAACTGTGTGATAGAGTTTGGGCGCAGAAAACTGTAAGAAATTAATGAGCTTTTTACAGAGTGCATTGAGGGATAAATAGGTATCAGACCATTTGTGACATCATGATTATAATTATTCCCAATTATTTACTACCCCATTCCCTGAAGAGGATTATTTATCAATTGCCTGGCCTGGATCAGCAGTGCCTTCCAGCAGGGGGTGGGAAGAGTGCATTTACTTAAGCCATGGACTTGGCCATGTGCTTTCTCTTGTGAGTGATGTGACAGGATGTCAATTCCGAACAAAAGCATTGAGAACCACTGTAGGTTTTATCCAACTCTGTTGTTTTGTTTTTTGTTTTTAATCTGCCACAAGGCAGCATGTCACAATATGGAGTAATTCCTTTTCATCCTGAAATGAAGAAAAAAGTGGAGTATAAGCAGATCTGTCAACAACTTCAGCCAACGTTAGAGGAATAAATATGTGCTGGTGTCAGTCACTAATACTTTGGGGTGGTTTATTAACACAGCAAGGCTGAGCAGTTCAGAAATTGTCCAAGAAGCAAAGCACTGCTACATAGAAAAAACAACGTATGTGCTACTGGCTCCGGGGCCGTGCTATAGGCATGGAGTAAACTATAATTGAAGGATGGAAAATGGCAACTCATTTTGTGTATTGATGAAATTTTATGCATTGATGAAATTGGTAATAGTGTTTTCTACAATAACATTTAAGGTACGTAATTAACTTGTGACTCTTGGCAAAAGGGATAAGACACAGAACTTTATCAAGCGTGCTTTTGTTATTGGCTGGATTTAAGAAAACAAAGATGAAAACAGAAGAGAACTCACTAGTTAGCAAGGAGTAAAAGAGGAATAAGACAATGTAGACAACTAAGGACTTGCAGGGTTGAAAAACTCAACTGTTTCTAATAGGCTACCAATAAGTGATAAAACTTGGAAGTACTCTAACTAGCTAAGACTAATTAACCCAGAGCAAAGACCAAATTAAGACACAGAGCCACCTTCCTATGGGAAAGTAGAGAGTTCCTGTGAAAATTTTCATAAGCCAAAATAGTATAAAGTGAAGAAGCAATTACCTTAGAACACGTTTGCTAATGGATGCACAGAATAAACTATGACAAAGCACAGATGCTCACGGACAGTTCAAGGCTCTGGCAGCTTGATGCTGAGATGCTAAGTGTGGTTCCCGGGAAAGAAGCTCGCCGGGGCCGTGCTGGCTGCTCCGGGTGTGCACTGTCTCTGGAACAGCTCACTGCAAAACACAGATGAAAAGCCATTTTCCCTTTTCGCCTTTTTTTGTGAAAGCTAAAATCCTCTTCAGATTTTTCTGTTAGTGAAAACAGGTACCAATATAAAAAACAAGTCTTTCGTAAAAGCAAAGTTGGCCTACAAGCAAACTTTCCAAAAGCAGGGGATACCTATAATTGTCATCTTGCTCTTGTTTAAAAAGTCTGAATAGATTATGGTAGCTACAGATAAATCATTTCCGTTGAACAAAATATGTCACAGAAAACATACCAAGGGTGGCTTCAGAGTGAAGTCTGATAAACTCAACATGGCTTTAAATAAAGACAAGGCAGAAGGAGAGCACCAGGGGCTGCCTCAGAAAACACCGCGAACCTATACAGGAAAATGATTGGAAAAAGAATGGATATTTGTATACGTATAACTGAATCACTTTGCTCAATACCTGAAACGAACACAACATTGCAAATCAACTATACTCCAATATCAAATAAAAATTACATTAAAAAAAAGGCACTGTGAGTGTGCCGGTTTGCACATGGAAATGACTGGAATCAAACAGATGAAAAGTAAAGTTATAAAGAGGGATGAGCTGTCAAAAGAATCACCAACATGAATTAAACGAGACTGTGACCATTTGAGATGTTTAACAGCTTTGTAGAGATGTGCAGCTTCTGAAAGCAGTAAGCAAGCTGTTCAAGCACAAGCAAAGGTGTGCTCTTCAATGCCCTCTTCAGAGATAACCAAGTTTAATTGTATAATAAATAAAAATTGTCCAGGAAGTAAAGCTGAGAGCCACTGAGAAGAACAGATTGGAGAGCTTCCAGGAAGAAAGATTAGGTCATAATCAAGAAATATTTTATGTTCCTTGAAAAACCTGGCCAACAGAATTCCAGAATTACTACGGGCCGCTGATCACCATATGCCACTCATTTGTCCCATTTCTGAGTAACACTGTGAATTGTGGATATCTGACCCTTATTCCTCTATTATCATTGAGTATATAGAAATCAGAATGCAGAGCAAGTGTGTGTGTGTGTGTGTGTGTGTGTGTGTGTGTGTGTGTGTGTGTGTGTTCACAGACCACCAAAATTTAAAAAGCCAGATTTGGACCTGCAGTAGAGATTATCAACACGTTTTGAAATTTGAATCTGATTGTCGTGACTGGATTGAACTTTTTCACATCTTCCTTGGGGAGGGGTTGGCAATATTTAGCACCTGGAAAAAAGAGAAGCGAATGTTTGTGACTAAGATGATAGACACTGATCTTTACACTATTGTTTTCTTTGTTTTCCTCTTCCTTTTAAGTGGATAATGCATCACTGTGTTGTTCTACAACCACCATGCCTTCTGGGGGAAGGAAGATACTTCTCTACCCATGAACATGAACTTGGCCACTTGGCTCATTTGGCCCATAAATGTGCGCACAGAACGACCAATAGACCAGTTTTTCAAGGCAGGTTTAGCTTTAAGAGTCATGGTGTACTGGCTTCAGGATCTCTTGCTTTTTTTTTCCTCTTCCAGCAGAAGACCATACCCCATATGGGGGGCAGCTTCTCCAGTCTAGATCATGAAATGAAAGAGAAATTTGGAACTACCACTGACTCAAAACTTGTATGGAATGACAGCAAGAAATAAACCTTTGGACATATTCTGGTCATTTGTTACTGCAGCAAAAATGACTAATAAGACAGTATAATAAGATACATTGTTAGCTTTTGAGAACACTGTTGATTAAACGAGGTATAAAAGAATTTTCCTTGAAGTACCAAGGGAATTCACACATTAGTTTTTTATTTTGAATTTATAGGCTTCCAGACAGCCCCAGAAATAAAAAAAAGAAAGTATTTGAGATGGTGAGTTTGGACAAATAGAATATTCCAACCAAATAAAGCCTCAAGTTATCCTAGATTTGTGATACAAAAACTGCACATGAAAAATAAGCCTGCTAATGCTCTATAGGTAAAACTACTGGCCAAGGCTTTCATCTTATAATTAATGAATACACTTCTGAAATAATTGTTTGGAAGCCCAGATAATAAACTAACAATGCTGAATAGAGAAGAAATGGAGGGATATGGTAGGTATAAGCAAAAGCAAAAGCTAGGTACTAAAGCACTCTTCTTGGAAAATGTTCTGTAATTGCCCAAAGTACTTGCTTAAGAACACAAAAAAAGCATATTTAATTACAGAATACTTACGACTTCCATTTAAGACTGCTTTTAATTAGAAAATCACTCGTTCTTTAAAAATTTTACAGATATGCTATGTATAAGTTAACTTTTTATATTTATCTAGTCATTTAAAACTCTTTGATATGTTTTGAAATAAGACCCTGTAGTTGTTCTGTACTTTAAAATTATGAAGCACATAAACAAATATCACTAAATGTGACACCTGTTGCACCATGGAGTAGAAGGACGAACGTACGTTGTTATTTCAGCTTTCCGGATGAGAACCTAAGGCTCATTAAGATTACAGTACTTGCCTAAGCTCCCATGACAAACAAGAGTTGGAAATGAAGACACTTACCCATATCCAGACTTCAAGATCAGCGTTTTTTCCTTAATATTAGTATTCTTTTCTCATACTAAAGTTAAGTTTCTTCTTGGAAGAAAGTTGTTTTTTCTCTCCTACTATATGTCATTATTTTCATTACTTCCTTCCTACCTCTCCCTCTTTTTTTCCCTCCCTCTCTCCTTCCCTTCCTCCTTTCATCAAGGGATTAGTTTCCACCATGGCCTAGGCACCAGGATGGTTGCTAAAGAAACATAGATGGATAAAAGCTTTCTTTGTCTTCAGGAATCATAAAGTCATAAGGATGGACTTAAAGTAACTACTAGAGTGTCAGACGCTATGAAACAAGCATGCATACATAACTATGGCAGCACACAAAACGTATAACCCAGTTACAGTTGGTATTTGAGGAAGGCTTTCAGAAGGCAATGTCAGCTAAACCATAATTTAATAGGATCGTAAAAGAAATGGGGCAAGAGTAAATGCAGCGCAAGTCAAAAGGGCAGCAGGTGAAAAGACAAGAAATCCAAAAGATGTGCACATACTGTGTTTTGCAAGCAGGTGTATGACCTAAATTACATTGGAAAAATAGGCATGGTGAGAGGTTAGAATGTATGTGTAGATGGGATCAGATTATGACATTTAGATTTTGTTTTGATGGCAATGGGGAACATTTAAATGATTACATGACTGAAAGATTAATGACATGTGCCATTTTTGGAAGGAGTGTAACTCTTATATAGTTTCTATCTCAGAAATATAGTCTCCTTAACCTGCAGTGACCCCCTGTCTTCCAATACAACTAGTTCATAACCCAGTTGTGTGTGGGTGTGTATCCTCAATACAAGATTTTGTTAATTCATAATAGACATATTTCACACTACAGATTGTTCACCAGTAAGAAATTAAAAATATCTAAAGTAAATGCCGAGTCAATCTTAAAAGATACTTTTAATGACTTCCATTATCCTTCCATAATGAGGCTGAATGTCATCATTTCCTCTTATATTTTATCCATGGTTTATGCTCCTATTTTCCTAGTTGTTTTTCTACCCATCATCATTTTTTTCAAAATAGATAACCCCAGCTGAGCCAAACCCCCATGGTTACTTGAGAATAGTATCCCTCAAGAAACCAAAAACATATCCTAAATTTTTAAGTAGTATCTCCTTTGCCTAACACTTTTATTCTGCCTCTATCTTAGGATGTGATGAGCAGTGTTTCTTCAACTTGGAGCCAACTAGAATTTCCTGGGGAAAACAGACAGCCATCCATTCACACACATTAAATATTAGTATTTCTCACTCTAATACAAACACACACACACCCATGTGTACCATATGTAAACCTGGACATGGGTATTTGCCACAGAGTGGCAGTTTAAAGAGAGGGGAAACAATATGCCATTTTACTATTCTACTTTGGTATCCTAGGGAGGAAAGTACAGCGATAATATGCTATGCTCTGCACCTGGTAAAAGCATTCTGAAGCTATAGTGGAGTTTTGGTTAAACATATTCAGCAAATATGTGGGTATATGCAAATTAGTGATCCTAATAATAAATGATGAAATGTATACATCCAAGTAGCTTAGATTCCAAAAGAAACAATCATATGAAGAGTGTAGTATAGGATAGAAGCAAAAACCTCTGTTTTAAGAAGATCATGATCGGGGGCAGGGGGCTAAAGTCCTAGGACCACAGTGAACCACATTTTAAAAAATATTTCCTCTACATGAACTATGTAGAGGCATCTCCAAAATTCTGATAAATATAAATAAGTGCTATATTTGTTACAGTTTTAGTAGCAGCATATTCATGCATCACATGAATAAAGACCCTGAAATGCTTTATTTAATCAATAGGAAGAACCTGATAAAAGTCTACTATTTGCAGTATCTCCTCACACCGGTGGTAGAGCTGTTTTAACTGTAATTCACTGTCATAATAGAACCTTCATGAAAACCGAGCAACTTTTCAGGGAAGCAGTTTGAAAGACTAAAGATCTCCTAAAACTCATGATTTCTTTTTCTTCTTTTTATAAATTTATTTATTTATTTTTGGCTGTGTTGGGTCTTCGTTGCTGCGCACAGGCTTTCTCTAGTTGCAGCGAGCAGGGGCTGCTCTTTGTTGAGGTGCATGGGCTTCTCACTGCGGTGGCTTCCCTTGTTGCGGAGCACGGGCTCTAGGCGTGCGGGCTCAGTAGTTATGGCTCGCGGGCTTAGTTGCTCTGCGTCATGTGGGATCTTCCCGGACCAGGGCTCGAACCCGTGTCCCCTGCATTGGCAGGCGGATTCTTAACCACTGCGCCCCCAGGGAAGTCCCAACCCATGATTTCTTAGGAGAAGAGAACATTACTCTAAGAAAACCATTTCCAAATTATTTGGTATTCACCTGAAGCCTAGCAGCTGCCACCCAGCTCTCTGTGCCTGACAGCTTTTTGCAGTCAGCCTTGCATGCAGAAATAAATAGTAGCAAGATATATCTCCTTATAAAATTTGATAGTTTCTTTTCCATAATATTTACTTTTCAAGCCAATGTAACTGACTGAAAAATTTACTTGCAATTCAGTCACATATTTCTGAGGAATGGAAAATATACTGACTGGCATGACATGCAATAAATCACAAACTATAACAAAATAGATGAAACTAAACCAAATGCTGTGAAGATGAACTACAGATCTCCCTGAAATATATAATCACATTTGTCCACAACGTTTTTTATTCTATACATGAGCTGGGAAGATATATGTAAAAATAAAACCTAATGGTGACCTTTACATAAATAAAATGCATCCCTCTTTAATATTTCCTGCATTCAAAAGAACCTACAAATCATAAAAGACGCTTGGTAGTTTTTATTTATTCATTTTTTATGTATTTTGCAACACTGCAGTCCTTCTCACAGCTTAAAAATTCCTGTGTTTTATACCACTTATGTGCCTGGTCACTCAAATTGACAGACATATCCCAAAGCAGATTTTTTTCAATGAGTGGCATAAGGATGGAAATAAAAATCTATCTACCAGAAGAACTGATTCCTAATGGGAAAGAAAAAATCCTCTCTGCCCTTAGTGCCGTCTGTTGACTGATAAATCATAGATCAAAATCCTACCTATAAAATATTGAAGGAAAACCTCTTCAGACCCAGACTAGTGCTTTAATGACTTGTGCATACTAAAGACAATTTGAATCGAAGATAAATTCAGAAAGATATCCCAGGATCCAATTTTCTCCAAGCCAAAGGCCATCTGCTCAGTAGGTCTATAATCCTGATTGTGTTGTGTGTGTATGTGTGTGTGTGTGCGTGCACGTGTGCATTCACGTGTAGAGGAAGAAAAAGAGAAAGGGACGTGCTCACGCCGTTTTGCATATCAGTTTCTCTAGGAAAATAAGTCTCGGTGTTATACGGAACACATTTGTGTATTTTTCAATAGATAAAACATTAAGGGAGTAAATTAACAGATTGCAGAATGTAAACCAAATATAAAAGTCATTAGTTTTTAACAGGTCCTCTGTTTTATAATACTAAGCTAAATCAGCATACAAAAACTATTTTAACATAATGCCCATTAATCTATGAAGAGCTGAAAAGTACTGGCAAGTGAGCTCTTTCATATATATTAGGTTTTCAAAAGCCATTCTTCTGATTTGGGTATTTTTTTTTCCCCCATTCATTTTCCACTTTTTCTTCATTTATTCACTGACAAATTAACCAAATGGATAAATAACACCTAATAGCTAGCCTGGATAATTTGAAAATACAAATCAAACTCTACACATAATACACATCAAACTCAACTTGTTACAAATTGATTGCATTATCTATTCTCTGAACCACCTATGCATATAATAGCCCAATCCACGTTTAAACTTCCTCTTCTTTTGTCTAAAAGAAAAATCCACTATTCTTCTTAGATTTACTATTACTTCCTCTAAGCTACTTGTTGAAATCAACAGATGTGCCGAGGGAAAAGATGGTCACAAATACCATGTCATACCTGTGGCTTAACCCCCTCTGGAGCTTGATATCACAATTCTTCACTTCCTGGTTAGCTCTTGAGTCTCTTCAAAAATAAAGTTTTATAATATTTTTCAACTCTTCTAAATGACATCAGCAGAAATATGGGACCAAATCGCCTAATCTGCCATTCTGGGAAGAATAGCCAAATCCGGCCCTGGTTCACATACCTGGTGGTACTTCAAGGCTCCAGGAGCCCTGCGGGGAGTTCACGTCCAGCTCCTACAGTTTCTGCTGTGTCTCCAGTCTTTTCTGGAGCCAGGGTGCATTCTTCCAGTTACCAGCCCCAAAGCACATACAAGCCCCATCACTAACTGATGTGGCATCAGTTCACACTTAATGGCTTTGATTTCTCTCTTTCTTTCTGTTCCAAGATAGAATTTCCCATTCCTTTTGAAGCCTGACCATGTACGTGTGTCACTGTGTACTGAGAAGGGGACTGCACGTGTCAGCTCAGGCTGTCATCAAGGCTGAGCTTTGAAATTTGATTTCCACAGTATAAAGTCTCCCTTTTACTGCTTCTACTACAGAAATGTATTCTGACATTCGACTTAAATTCTTTTGAAGTCCTGCCATAGATCATTTATTTCTCTTAATTTAAAGAAATTATTTTTTCTTCATGTTCTGTTAAATTTTAATTGGACCCTGCTGAATTTTCAACTCCACTTGATTTTCTCAGGAGGATCTTGGGGCTTTTATAGTAGAGGCCATGTCATCTAGCATAACATTCAAAATGACAGATACGTTGAAATTGTCTCCTGGACTCTGAGACAGATAATTTCTAGGCATAGATTTTGTTTCTGAGTATTCATATAATACTTCTTTATCTGGCTCTGTCTTGTATTTACCAATAACACTATTATTTTATTTTTTCTTTAAATTTTTACCTTGACCAGCTAAGATTCCACTCCAAGATTTATTATCTCATAGCCTTGTCTACACAGTATACTTGGGGGGTGGCCCAAATCCTTCCTCAGTTTGGTAAATTCTGAGTTGTATAAAGTACCCAGCTTCTATCAAGTTCTCACCTACTTAGAGAACTATGTGTGCTACTGTAACTCCAACTTAAGAGATGTAATCTTTCCTTCACGGCCCAGTTTTCACATATTTTAAATATATAAATAGTTAAATATTAATTCCCGTATGAACTGTAATTATGGTAGCCACCTCCACTGCAACCTTCCCTCTTTGGCTTGGAATCAGTTCTGCACTTCCCAGAAGGCTATTAAGTCCTCACAGTCCTTGCAATTTCCTTCTCTGCCTCCACCTTCTCATTTCCCATCCAGTGGATTTTTAATTTACGGGACGTCCAATATCTGAGGGAATGCAGAAAAGTGGAGAGTTTGGGGCAGTGCTCTAGTTATAACAAAGACCAGGGCTTTGGTTTCTGACTGATACCAACCATGGGTCTCTAAACGGAAGATTGGAAACTACTAAAGTAGGTACAAAGAGCCTTTAACCTCTTTTCGGGAAGTGTCTTTTGTAAGAAATAAAGCCTACATGAGTCATTGACAAAACAGTGTGTGTGTACTGAAGGAGGGCAGTATTTGCCACCCCAAAGTATACCTCTTTGGCATAAGGATTATTATCGGCTGATTACTTTTAAGAAGCAGCAGACCTAGGAAAAGCTCTGAAAACTGAGTAGAAGTTCCCCTTTTGTAAGAGACATTTACATTTATATGGGAAATCTCCATTCAAAAGCGTGTCTCCCTCTTTGTTACCACGAAGAGGATGACCAAATCTCCAGAAACTCTCATCAATGGAGAAGACAATGCCCTAAATCTGCATAATAACCTTACTCTTATTTACTGTGCTCTTCCTGACCGCCGCCCATAGCTGGCTTCCCCATGCCCCAACACCTTCTTTGGTTGAACTGGACACAGTATTTAAGGTGGTGGCTTGGGTCATTTTGGGGAGTTACTCACTTTCCTGGGTCTCTCCCATGAACGCAGGAGGTATACATGTCATTAAACTTCTGTTTGTTTTTCTCCTGTTAATCTTTTATTACAATGGGGAGGGGTGGTGTCTCAGCCAAGCCCTAGAAGAGTAGAGGGAAAATTATTTTTCATAACCTGTAGTATAAATTAAGTTCATCTGTATTATAGTGTGTAGCACTCTCTAAAAAATCTGACGTTATATAGGTTTCCAGTGAAACTTTTTAACAGTTCATGAGTTTTTATCTTTTTTGATCATCTTTCAAATTATCTAAATGACAATGCTGCATCAAGGACATCTGAACTTAATCCATTTTAAACCAGACCTTCCCAGTAAAAACACTAAGACTTGTGGAGTGCTCACTATGTGCTAATCACCAAAGTAAATGCTTTAGAAGCATTTTCTCATTACCTTTGCAAAAGAGTCTTTTGGGTAGGTGGTCTTCCTAACCTCTTTTTCCCTATAGGTAAACTGAGAAATAGAGGAGTTAGAAAATTAGTAGTCAGTTAGGAAAAAGGAGTGGTAAATTCAGCCTTTTGGCTTCGGAAACTAAACTCTTAACAATGGTGCTAAAGTCCTTCAAAGAGGGTAGTATGAAGTTATATGAATTTCTAGTGAAAATAATTAACAAATGTAGCAATTGAATTATAGAAGGTGTTCTTAGATGTCAAGACTATTACGAGATATTTGCTCAGCTGCAAAGAACTGATATTTACTCACAAATACACATGGATGCTTATATTTTAATAGTAAATGTATATTTCTCCTTTCTGGTTAACATTTACTCTAATTGCTGTTTTGAAAATATTGTTTTTTCTAATGTTATCTTCTCAATAACAAAGGGTTAAAATGGCAAGTGATTTAAGCTTTTGTGGTTTGTGGCCGTTGTGAAACATGTCTGGAAAATTCTCTGATGCTCCTCTCACTGAAAGGTGAGGTCTGTGTCAGCCCGCCTTGGATATGGACTCTGACTGTTTGACCAACAGAATACAGTGGAAATTACACTTTACGGTGTACAGGATCAACCCTTAATAAACTGGCAGATTCCAGTCATTTGTGAGCCTTTCATTCTTGAATCCTAGGCACCATTCCTGAGGGCACTCAAGCGGGTCATGCAGATGCCTGTGTGGAGGGTGGAGGGACTCCAGGGACGTTGCCCCCCTGCCTCCCTGAGCTGCCACCTGCCAGTCACCATCACCCTGTCCGTCATGTGAACTAGGTCTCTTAAGAGTGGAGTTCCCAGTTCAAAGTTGAGCCAACCTAGCCAGTGCCACTTGGGGAACAGGTAGCTGTCCCCACCAAGCTCTGCCCAAATTGCAGATTTTGTACAGAATAAATGATGGTTGTAGGGGGAAGTAACAAATTTGGGGGCAATCTATAATAAAGCAATAGCTATCTGACCTGAAGGCTCTGAGACGCATCTATTTTCAATGTACTCACAAATAGACAATCTCTGCTCCCGAGATGTGGAACTTGCATTTAGATCTCTTCTTATCTGGAACAGTTTTAAGTTATGAGGAAACAATGATAACGTTTAAGTGGCACTACGGAATACTTTACTATGTACTTTCAGGTACCAGATGAAAGAGTAAAGGCTAAACGGCACTCAGTTTTCAGATCATCCCTGCAAATCACTCACATCTCACGCTGGAACCCAGACTCTCAGGGTCAGCTTTCTGACATCATAGGAGCTGAAGCTGGGTCCATCTCCAGAGCCGTATAAAACCAACGCAGATGTTTCCTCATCGGAGGCTCTTTTTTGATGAGGCATTTTCTCACATATGTCATCAGCATTTTCCTTTCTGGGGGGCTCTTCTCATTAGCATTTAAATACGCCCCAGTCAATCACAGTCAACAGGAGCCTTCCATCAACTTTCTCTCCTATCGCCTCAAGCCTTATTTCTCTCTCTGTCCCATAGCGCCTTCCCTTTTTGTCATAACAAACATCCTGTTCACTCTCTTCCTCTTGTAATGACTTCCACTTCCACCCCAAGCCCTACAACTGCTTCGACCCAGGTTACAGAGTAAATAGAAAGACTTCTTTCTGAAGCAAATGGATCTTTTGATTCTTAGTTCACATGACTTTTCTATGGAATGTGGTTCTTTTTCTCAAGCGCCTCCCCACGTGCTCCAGAACTGACTGCATCTGAATTAGTCTGCTTGGGCTATCGTAGGAGGGCACATGGGCTTGGTGGCGTAAACAACAGACATTGCGTTTCTCTCAGTTCTGGAAGGGAAGGTGGAGACTGAGGTGCCAGGAGCTCGGTTTCTGAGGGCGTCTCTCTGGCTCGCACATGGCTGCCTTCCCACCCGGTCCTAGCACGGCCCTTCCCTGGGGGCCGGCACAGAGAGTGCTGGGCGTCTTGTCTCCTTATAAGGACATCAGTCCCACTGGACTAGGGTTCCACCTTTAGGACTTCATTTAACCTTAATGACCTCCCCGAAGGCCCTGTCTCTCTTACTTCGGGTAAGGGCTTCAACACAGAAATTTGGTGAGAACACAATTTGGTCCATAACAACACCTCTCAGCTGACATGAGGTCAAATTACTTAATCTCTTCTAACCATTCTGACCCTTCAGTGTATTTATTGTTAGTGCACTCTCTCAATACCCTTTCCTTCTTATGACATAAATTACTACTTATATTTCACACACCCTTGAGTCTCCAGCCCAGCTCTCTCCCCGGAGTGTCTGATTCACTCAGCTGTATATTAGACAATCTAACTCTATGCCCCACAAATATCTTACATCAAATAATCCGAAGTATTTCGCATCTCATACACATGAACCGAGTTATCAGCAAGTTATCCAAGCCAGGACTCTGGGTTTTGTCTTTTTATCCTCGACACACTCATACACTTCACAAAATACAACAATTCCCTTTGTTTTACTTTCAGAGTCTGTTTCAAATGTCTCTGGATCATGAACTCTCTTGTCTCTGTTCTTTTTCCAATATACTTATTTCACCAAGAACATTCTGGCCTCATGACCTGGGTAATCTCACTCCATTCTTCGCGTCTCACCTACGGTGCAACTGTCTCTGGAAACAAGGCCCTGAATCTCTAGACTGAACCTAGTGATGGTAACTGGTTTCATCATTTATTCTTCCTAGTATAGTCTGTGGCAGCCACTCTTCAAAAAGAGGATGCACCCCTACCCAAAATTTGGTTTAGATAGTAAGACTGATAATCATACATACATAAAAGACTGTGAATAATGCTATCATTTATATAACGAGACTTTCTGGAGAGTGCAGGGCAACCTCCCTAAAAAAGTCCTAAGATGGAAAAAGCAAGGAGAGGGGTTTAACTGTGGTTAGCAGGCAGGGCTGGGATGAAGGCTGTCGCACACAGAGTAAGGTCTGAGCGCTCTGAATCTCTCGCTGGCACCGAAGGAGTCACCGTCCGGGTTTCTCATCAGCTGGACAAGATGTGAGGCAGAGGATGGAGAGGAGTGATGCTGAAAAGCTGTCAGCGGTGAGACAACAACAACAAAACCCCTCAGACTCCTTACTATGTGGTGTTAGGAGCTCAGCTGAGCAGGGAAAGCAGGAACCGGGCTGCCAGGCATCAGAGTTGCCCATTAAAGCAACAAGCCAACAATGAAGGAATCAAGCCTTTAGTCACTGCAGCGGGAGGCAGGAGGCTAACACGGAACCCGGCCCCCTGTCCTATTTTCCTCATGGGAAGGCTTACTCTTGGAGGGTCAGGCAGGTGTGCAGATGTCGGGGTCATCTCACTGCTGAGGGAGCCCTGACCCAGGGGCTCCACAGTTGAACCAGCCTGGGGTGGTGGAGAGCATCAGGGGGAAGGGCTAGCAGGGCAGAGGCGGAGGGCACGGAGTCAGAATGGGGAAAAGTGTCTGTAAGGACTTCTCCCCCGTCCCACGAGGAGCTGCCAGCACTGCCCCAGGCCTCACACCAATGACCGGGAATGAAGGCATCAGGGCTAGGAATGTAGACGCCTGAGGAGGGCCCGGGTCCTTGACGGCAACTCCCTTCAGAGACTGCACTGCAGAGGCTGTGCAGGGTGTCTGGTGTGGAAAGAACACCGTGACCCCCGAGGCCTGTCAGATAAAGCCTCCGGCCAATGGTCAGCAGGAAAAATTACGTAAAGAGGTTGAGCTGGGAGCCAGCCTCCTAACATGGTCCTGAACATATGGAATTATGGTCATATGCAAGGCCAAGGGGGAGAAGGCACACCTGATCAGATTGTCCTTTCACTGAGCATATTTTAATGTGCATGAGTTATCTTATTTTTGAAATATTCTGGCGTTATTCATTTTAGCTGAGTCTCTCTTCCGGATACTCTAGATCAACATGCTACTTCCATTGCAAAATTTAGCCACTTTTTAATAATCTCTACTTATAAATATGTTTTGAAAGCAGATGGAAATTTTTTAACACACCGGCAAAAAACACATTTTTAGCACAACTATCATTAATGAGGAATAGTCATCAAGAGCTGTCCTTTAAGAAAGGAGTACAGAGGAGTTTTTAGAACATAGGCTTTCAAATTGTACAGACTTGAGAAAATTCTATAAGCCTCAATTTTACCATCCATAAATACATTTCCTAAATTGTTATGAAGATGAAATAAGGCAAAACATACAAATAACATACTCTGCCATATATATGGCCCAATAAATGATTAACTCATGGGTCAGTTAGAATGTGTACCATCCATTCATGGCTCTTAAGTGATTTAACACTATGTGTACAGATACAGACTTGAGAAGACGAGTGACGGGTAAAAGGGAATGTGAGATCTCCTTGAGGTTCAGTTTTTCTGTTAAAAAAATGAAGACTTTCCTTTCTCTTGACTGATTTTTGGGCTTATTTTCATGCCTTCTAGTTGTCTAAAAAGCTCACAATTATTACAAGAAGCCTGGCGAATTTTGGGGGTGTCTAAGAAGAAGTCTTTCTATGCACTGCTCTGTCAAGAAGGGGCTCAACTTTAGAATGTATTGTATTTTTGGTAAAATACAGTTCTCCCAAATCATTCGTACTCTTGACGTTATTTCTGCACCTATCGTCTAATCTGTCCTGCTCACATTGTTTCCGCATGAGATGTGGACATGAGTCTTGAAGACATATAAACAGGGTCCTAAATGCAATATGGATTATCTTCCTCAACTTTTACACTTATGTTAATATGGACTGATTAAAATGGTGAGCATGGTATTTAAACTGAATTTTATTCACATCAGACACTTTATCAATTCTTACTTGTTATCAGGAACTAATGATTTAAAAATTAATAAGATATATCCTCTGCCCTTGAAAAACTGACAATTAGCTTAGAGTATAGGTACATATTTAACCTACCATAATCAATGCAACAAATACAACAGTAGTATGCCTTGAAAACAAAGTAAAAGGGGTTATTAAAGTGCCTTCAAGTATTAGGGAACACTGTACTTATGAGGTCACAACTGACTTGTCTTGAAGAACAGATAAACATGTCCAGGAAGAGAAAATTAGAGAATGCCATGTAGAGCAGAAGCAAGAGTATGAGAAAAGACATGGAGTTCTCAAAACTGCAAAATGAAGCTGAAATTAGGCCAGCTATATGCATCCCTTCAATAAAATGTCCTTCCACGTTTCAAAAATATCTTCCAGGTATGAAATTTCAAGAACACCCATTTGACAGAAGTACAGATAGGAATTATTATACATTGAATGAAAACTGGCTTTAATCATAAAGCCCACAGCACCTAATAAAGTAATAATTATGATGGTGAGGTCACTTACCATTTGCTGAGATCATACAGTCTGTTAGTGGCATGTCTGTCTGGGAACTAAAGCCCTTAATCTAAGAGCATATGGTCTGTCAACTGCATGTTGGAGCTTCTTCTTAGCTGTTCACAAGAAAAAAATAACGAAAATAAAAATTATTTATTCATAAAAATCACACTGGTTTCTTTCCCATTTGAAAAAATATGGGTAGGAAATTTTAATAAATTAAAAAAAATTTTTTTCTGATAACATATTTGTATCCAGCCAGGCATTGAGTATAAGTGTATTCCTTGAAAAACTCTCCTACAATAAGGTTTACACATATTTTTGTGTTACGTTAATATACATTCTGTTAGGAGAAACCATCCATGAAATCACAAAGGATTGTATATTTTCTATGATAAGTGTGCTGTATGGTTGTTTTCTGAAGAAATGAACTCTCACATGTCTAAAATATAGCATGTACCATGAGAGCTAAATCAGAAATTTCGGTGAAATGCTGAACTGTGTTTAAGTCTTCCTTTTTTCTTACACGTTTCATTCCAACTACTCCTGAATGTACTATTTCAACTTAAGTTGATTCTGTCACAAACAAACTCATATTGTTTACATTTTATGGCAGTTGGCATCTTGGTTCTCTTGGACTGAATAGTCAGAACTTTATAAATGTGCTGTGATTGTACCATGGGTTGGACCAGCCATGCTGGGCAGTGATGGGGCACCATCTAGATGCTATGCCAACTTGGAGCCACGCTGAAGTTGACAACTGATTTAGCACAGTAAGCTGTTTCAACTGAGATCGACTGTTTGTGTTCTCTAACTTCAAGAGACAGTTATTTTGAAAGATATATTTCTTTTGTTGGGCTAAAAAGAATACTTTGTCTTAATTATACTTGACATTTCAAAGCTCATACCAAGAGCTTTCTCTGGGGACAGAAACAAACCATTTGTCTCCTCTAGAATAGGAGAGTAAAATGAATAAACACAACCCTTGTTCTTCTCATTCGAGAGTGCAATTTCTCTGGTATTTGTTTGTTTTTTGTTTCATTTATTTTTTTCTTTTGAAGAGCACTGGATGGGCTGTAGCTTAATATTCTCTAGGACAATCAAAGTATTGATGGGAGAAATATTTTGGAAAATTAAGAATAAAATTGCTAGTGTACAAAGCAATATATTGTGTGCCCTTGGTTGTTCTGTGTGTTCATTCAGAGCAGTTAATTTTCTCTGAAGGGGTAAAATAAAATGAGTACTAATATACCAAGAATCTGACATTTTTATGCTTGTATTTCTTTAAATCATTGCAAATTAACGGACTACAATTTTCTTCAATTTTAATTTAAGTTGTCATTTCCTTTGCAAGTATACGATTTTTGTGGTTTCTCTACATCTTGAAATGTTTCATGATCTATGTTTTATCTCTTATGATACGATCTATATAAATCTTTATTATATAAAAGTATTCAAATCACTTTTTCCATGAAGGTGCATAGGAGATACTGTAGTCTAGCCAAACTGAAGTAATTTAATTAAAATGAAAGTAATTTTATAAAATATATGATGCATTTTCTGAGAGAAGAAAATTAATTTAGTCTTATTTGTACTTCTAGAAAGTAGGAAGTTGAAGTGATCAATGGCATTAAATAGCAAAAAATATGAATAATAGATATCTGCAAGTTTTTTCCAAATTATATGGCATAAATACAGTATCCATTAAACACAAGACTAAATTTTAGTATATAAGTGTGAAATTATGTAAAATTCTTTGAAATATACAGATAGAAGCAGATTTTTCCTTTAGATATAATTGTAAGATAGCAGAAATATTCAAAGAATTGCTTTATTTTACCAATAACAATACACGGACATCAACTACTTTTGTATGAGTCAGTAGAATATATATGAGAAGTTTTAAGGAGGGAAGTTCAGGTAGGCACTTAGAACCAGAAAGAGGTGTCTAAGCATACTATTCACATGAATTGAAATATTTGCTTCAAATAACACTGAGAGAAACTGAAGAACATATTATGAGGTTGTTATTTTGTATATGTACTTTATTTTAAAATTTATTTTATATGTCATCTCTATAATCTCATACATCTCAAATTTTTCTCAACAGCATCACTTATCCTTTTGTAGAAACTGTGCCTGTTTCTATTTTTCTGGATTTAATTCACAAATTATGTTAGTATTATTAATATGTTATCCCAAAGGCAAGGACATTATTTCAAGGGGAAATTCAGAAACATGGTGAGATAACAAATCCTAACTGGTTAACCCAGTTATTTAATTACTAATATTAATTTAATCAATTGTGGCAAATTGCGACGTCTTCGTACTTCAGATTTTGCTTGTGCTGGACAAGCAAAAGACAACAGTCCGTGCCCTTGATGAATAATCACATATTTTATGATGATATCTACATTTTAGATAATAGGCTTCTTAATAGTTTTATAATAAATGACAAATGTAATCTCCATTATATTGTCGTAAATATTTATATTTAAAATAAAATTATACATTTCTCTTTGAAATGACCCATTTAAATACCAAAGCAATTTGACAACTCACATTTATCTATGAAGAAGAAAATACATAAATAAACCCATCTTTAACAGTCAAATTGTTGACCATGTCACCTTTCCCTCTTAAGTCATAATTTCATTTCACATTTCTCATAGACTATTACCCTTATATATTATAAATTTTAAACTGGGAAGTCTTCTATTAATCATCATGTAATAATTTTTATCTATAAAATCACATATGTGTATTGAACTCTATGTTTAATTCTTTAGGCCATAAGCCTGTACGTTTTAAAAGATTTTTTCAGGATTGAGTTAAAACTTTAATTATTTTAGCACATACCTGGTCAAAACAATAAAAATGTATTGCAAAGTTTTAAAAAAGGCATAAAATGAAAGTTATACTGAAAATGTCTCTTACTATACAAACAGCTCATGCAGCTCAAAAGCAAAAAAAAAAAAAAAAAAATCAAAAAATGGGCAGAAGACCTAAATAGACATTTCTCCAAAGAAGACATACAAATGGCCAACAAACACATGAAAAGATGCTCAACATCATTAATTATTAGAGAAATGCAAATCAAAACTACAATGAGGTATTACCTCACATCAGTTAGAATGGGCATCATCAGAAAATCTACAAACAACAAATGCTGGAGAGAGTGTGGAGAAAAGGGAACCCTCCTGCATTGTTGGTGGGAATGTAAATTGATACAGCCACTATGGAGAACAGTATGGAGGTTCCTTAAAAAAACAAAAATAGAACTATCATATGACCCAGCAATCCTACTACTGGGCATATACCCAGAGAAAACCATAATTCAAAAAGACACATGCACCCCAATGTTCATTGCAGCACTATATACAATAGCCAGGACATGGAAGCAACCTAAATGCCCACTGACAGATGAATGGATAAAGAAGATGTGGTACGTATATACAATGGAATATTACTCAGCTGTAGAAAGGAACAAAATTGGGTCATTTGTAGAGACATGGATGGACCTAGAGACTGTCATACAGAGTAAAGTAAGTCAGAAAGAGAAAAACAAATATTGTATATTAACTCATATATGTGGAATCTAGAAAAATGGTATAGATGATCTTATTTGCAAAGGAGAAACAGACACACAGACATAGAGAACAAACATATGGACACCAAGGGGGGAAGGAGGGGGCGGAATGAACTGGGAGACTGGGATTGACATATATACACTATTGATACTATGTATAAAATAAATAACTAATGAGAACCTACTGTATAGCTCAGGGAACTCTACTCAACACTCTGTGGTGACCTAAATGGGAAGGAAATCCAAAAAAGGGGGGGTTATATGTATACGTATAGCTGATTCATTTTGCTGTACAGTAGAAACTAACACAACATTGTAAAGCAGCTATACTCCAATAAAAATAAATTTTAAAAAAGGTTCTTAATATTATATCTACCTACATGTAATGTTTTATTAAATAGTTCATATATTTATGAATGAGTATTACTTGCTGCAAGAATTAGAGTGAGTTCAGCATCAATTTTATTCTATAGTATATTTTTAGAAATGAAACCAATGAGAAAACAGTGTATCTGAAAGTAAGTCAATGGAAATGGAAGGTGTTTTGTACAGCAACATTACCTGATTTTTAAAGTGTTTCTAAGTTATGAGATAAAATTCACAAGTGTTGTCTATCAAAAAGTAGAATTACCTTGGCGATATATTATGTATCTAGATGATCAAATCTTTCTACAAATTTGTTAAAAGCAACAAATTAGAATTCAAATAATTTGTAAAATTATTCACCTGTTAGTCATGTAATCATTCTCTTTCTAAACCAAATTTCTACTCAATTTGGGTATCGAAAAGCATATGCAAATTGGTTTTGCCCAGACCTTCTCAATGACTTAATTTTACTTGCTATTCTTTTCCTCAAAGATATTTAAAAATGGAGATTCAATCAGATGAGATGGGATAGAATATTTGCAAGTTATACATCTGACAAACAGATTGTATCCAGAATATTAAAAGAGCTCTCAGAATGAAACAGCAAGAAAACAACCAATCAAATGAGGAACTGTGCAAAAGACTTGAACAGACATCCGTGTCATCTACGAAGATAAAGAGGAACATGAAAGAGATGCTCATTATCATTAGCCATTAGGGATATAAGACTTAGAGTTATGATGAGATTTTACACTCACCTTTCAGAACAGCTGTAATAACATCGACAATACTAAGTGTTAGTGAAGATAAGGGACAACTGAACCTTTCATACATTGTTGTTGAGAACGTAAATGGTACAGCAACTCTGCAAAATAGTTTGACAGTTTCGTAAAAACCGTATACTTCCAATACAAATCAACAATTAGACTTCTAAAGAAGTGAACACATGTGTTTACACAGAAAGCTATACACAAACGCTCATAGAAGTTTAAACTTTAGAAGCCAATAAATGAAAACAACTTAGACGTCCTTCAGTGAGTGAAAGGATAAATAATCTGTGGGTCATTTACACCATGAAGGATACACAACATTAAAAAGGAACACACTATTGATACACTCAACTTATATGTATCTCAATAGCATTATATTGAGTGGAAAATGCTCATCTCAAAAGGTTACATATCTATGATTCCATTTATGTAACAATCTCAGATTGACAAAAATTACAGTGCTTAAGAACAGATCAATGGGGGTCAGGGTTTAGAGTTGGGTGTGGGTGAGCCTGTAAAGGGGAATCATGAGGAAGTTTCTTTGGGGAGAGAGAATAATACTGTATCCTGATTGTGATGGTGGTTACACATAACTATGCATGTGATAACATTTTATAGAAGTAGACACCAAAAATGAGTAGTGCATGCAAAAAATGATAAATCTAAATAAGGTCTATAAATGAGTTAATAGTATTGTACCAATGTCAGTTTCCTCTTTTTTTGGTAATGTACTATGGTTATTCAAAGTGTTATCACTGGGTGAAAGTCATACGGGTATCCTCTTCATTATGTTTGCTGATTCCTATGAGTCTAAGCATATTTCAAAATAAAAAGTTAAGAATATATTTAAAATATTAAGCATAACTCTTTCATATTCTACGAATAACTCTAGTATCTAAAGTCTTTGCTGATATGACTTTGCTGACAGCTGTTCTTGTTTTCTCTTGCTCATGGTTCAGTTGCCTTGTTGAGAATTTTGACTGCACGCATGTCAAATAAAATTCAAAGAATTTTTTGAGGCCTCTTTTGAAGATGATTATCTACCTTGCCTGAAGTTTTTATAATACTTAGGTAGTGCTGTTTAGAATGAAAATCTTTGTTAGGGCAAGCTTATGATTGCAAATTTTTAGAGATGACTTTTTTTTCCCACCTTGTTCCAAAACTGGAGACAGTCTATTTTCCTTCTTTTCACTTGGGTTTATTTCCACTTCATTCTTACTGAAAATAATGCTATTTTAGTGCCAGATATCTGGCGAAGACATACTATTAAATTAGTGACCATGAATAATTTCTAGGCTTTATCTCCTCTCATTTATGAGGCTGTGAATATTAAAGCTCCAATGTTCAGTCTTTGTTCTGAGGGTAGCATTGGTGTAGCATTTTACTAAATCTCTGGAGTCATGCTTCTGCTAAATTGACTATAGCTTTATTGATAACTTCAAATACAATTTTAACAGATACTTATTTAGCTATGTAAAATATTTTTAGTTGTGTCCTTTATAGCATCTTTCAGGATACCTTATTTGCCATTTCACTAGATACGGAGTTTGCTACTAGATTTTCAAAATAGTTTTGAGCTATCAATTTTTTTTCATATTTTGTTTGTAAGAAAATGACATTGGCATGAAGCAACAGGAGTAATTTAAATCTGTAGGTAATAAAAGAAAAAGCAAAAAATAAAATGCAATTTTATTAACCTGAAAAATAAATCAGTTTATCCAATATAATTGGATGACAGATATTTAATGGTTGTATTTTCTTACCTTTCATATTTGGCAACTCAGATCTTTTCTATAGCATTCAACGAGTCACTCTTATGAACAAAGCCTAATAGATGTGGTTTAAAAAAATCTATAGATAAATATGTGGGGGGAAAAGCTGGGAAATACCTTTACTTTGCATGTATCTAACACAGGAAAATTTCATTGAATTCAAATAATAGGTATTGTATGTAAATATGTGTCGGAAGTCAGGAATGTACATTTGAATTCCACCCTCCTGGGAGTGTTCAAGTTCTCTTAACGTTAAGTAATAAGAGATATCAGATTCAGTTGGTGTGAAATGAATAAAATGTAAAGTGGCACCTCCAGCTTTGAAAAGTTCTTGCTTGAAGACAATCTGAAGGTATTTGTCAATATGATAGATTCAAGCTATTATTTTATAAATACAAATAAAAACAGAGGCCAATTTAAGATCCTCTTCTTTGGCAAAAATGCTTAGCCCATTGAGTCATGATAGCAAGTATTTCAGATTTTTATCTTTCTAAGGTAAGTTGCATCTCTCTGAATCTTAGTAGGCATTTAATTAACATTATTATTGCCTATAAAAATCATACACACAATAAATTCCAATTCTCTGTACATGTACATGTACATTCACACACTCATATGTCATCAAATGGAAATTTTACAGTTCAGATACCATCAGTACTCTCATGAATTAAAATGTAATTATCCTAAGCTTGATTTCTGGGCTTCCATGTTATGTAACCAGAGCATAAATTGTCTCTGAGTGTAACATATAAGCCCACATTACACCTTCGAGGAAAAAACAGTTTCTCTTGAGAAACAAGTGATTCACAAAGGATCATCCATGAGGAATTTTAAAAATCGTACAGTTTATCTCACACAATTACAGGTTAGTATTTTATCCTTCAGTGCATATATGAAGTTCATCTAGATTAAAATATGAAGGAAGCAAACTTTGACTTCAATAACACCAGCCTGCTCACTGTAGGTCTTTTAGTTTACTTGTCATCTCACACTTTCTATTGACCTCAGATGTCCAGTGGGTTTATTTTCCCATTTTTTAAAACTTTCCACGTAATCATTAGTGAATGATGTATTTAAATATCACATTACCATTTTTCTTGGAACCACCAGTGATTTTTGAATATTAATCAGCCTTCAGCTAGTCATTCATATGTCTACATAGATATCAATATAAAATTAAGGGAAAAATGGAAGTCACTTTGGCCAGTTAGTCATGACTGATTTAGGTTTTAAGAGTCAGCCCAGAAGAAAATTCTAACGTAATCAGGGACATAATTAATACTAAAGAAATGAGAAAATAACTTGCATTTGCCAGTAGTGTAAACATTCTGATTTTAAGATACTATTTTTGTTTAAGTTTCAATGACAATCTTGAAGTTAGTTTTTATAATTCATTGTCTTTAAAAATAGAGAACACACAAATTTTTCTCAAGAATGAATGTTAAAAAAATCTGAATTGTCATTACTGACATTTGATCATATGTTCAGAAAACATACACATGTATGTGTATACATGTATGTGTATATACAGAGACATACACATATATATTTATATATACCTGACATCATATATATGTGTATATATATATATCAAATAAAAAGGAGAATAATGAATTTCCAGTGGTTATACACAATGTAGAAAAACACCATAACTGAAAGAAATCACAGAAGTACAAGAATTCTATTTTCATGATAGACATTGTCTTCCTTTAGTTTTCTGTTAGCATATTTCAAACCTTATATAGTAAATATTGAAAATAGAATTATTTCTAACGCATACATCAACTTATTTTTATAAAATAAAAGAATTACCAATGACAAAGTTTGAAAAATTTAAGGATGTATGAATAAAGAAAAACAATGCATGCCCATGCCATGTAGATATAAGCAATTTATATTTTAAAACTTTGCATGCTAATCTTTATTTCATAAATTTACATATTTGAAATTATAATATATATGCAATAAGTTATCATGTAATCATCTACTATGAGCATGTTCATATATCATTAAGATGTTTCTTAGACACACAGAAGTGCAATAAATTCATTATTGCTCCTACATTTCCTCTATTCCACCATGTCATTTTTTGGTCCACACTCAAATTCTGCATTTAAATCTATCTCCACCAAGCTTTCTGTGTATTAACTGAATGTTTAATTTTATTGTTTAAATTTCCTTTAAAGTGTTTATTGACATTAGTATCTATATTAAGTTTTCCATTTCTAGAAGAAAGAATGTGCTTAGAGTAGATTTTGTGGCAGTTGTATGCTTGGCAGGATGATCTCTGGGTAAACAGCAATTGCTGTTGAAAAACATCCTAAATAATTACTAGCAGAAGTATGAAAAAAAAATTTGGTATGTTCTCTGGGATGTTTTGATATACATGTGAAAGCGCACTTTTAGTATAAAATCTGCACTCCTTATTAGCTACACATTTTCTTGAAATGTAACACAATTATTCCCAGAATCTTTAAAAGAGAATTCTCGAAATGATGACATGCAATTGTCTTTAATATAATCATTGAGGTCTTTGAAAGCCACAGTATGAAAGTGCTGATATCATAGCAATTGCCACTGTCATTCAGTAAAGCATACTGTGTTTTTGCAGCAAAATAGAAAGGAGAGGTGAGACTTTGTGTCTCTGTCTATTACAGTCATTGGTCTTTTTTCAGTCCTCAATACTAGAACCCTGCTATTCTTCAACATCTGAATATGAATAAATATCATTTGCTTATTTTCTTGTTTTTTTAACTATGTTAAAACTCAACAAATATTACCACTGAAAATTATGTTAATCCATACATGTATTATGGAAGCCATAAACCCATTTCAATACAGTGAGATGGGTGAATTCTATAAGAATGAGAAAGCAGACACAGTACGGCAACAACCGAGAATATTAACACTGTTTTTTCTGCCAATTCCCACTGAGTTGACTTAGGTTGAAGTTGAAGCCAGAGTTATGCGAATGGCTGGATTGAAATATTTTACTTTTCAAAGTAAATAGAGTTTTACAGTCTCTGCCTGTATTACAAATCTTAAGACTATAAGAAGATGTCTGCAAGAGCAATCTGGGAAGGCAGTTCCTTTAGATTAGAAGCAAACTGTATTGCTGAACTTGAAGAATTTTGTATTTTCACAAACCACAGATGGATAGGACATTCATAAACAGAAGTTTTTTGTGACCATACCGCTCCTTAATTCTTTCTTTCTCTAGTGTTATTTTATAGTTTTATAACTCACAACTATTTCAAAGTCAATATGTGCATGTGTATGTGTTTGTGTGTGTTTATGTGTGTATTTCCCCCTACTTTATTTCCTACTAATATTTTGTGGTTCTTTAATGTCCCTACCCAGGTACCCAAATTTTAATGGTACAGTGAAAAGAGCTTGGACCATGGGGTTAAAGAATATAGGTAACTTATTTAAGCACTCTGAGCCTGAATACCTAGGAAAAATGGACTCAATAAGAGTATGAACTGGTTTGAAAGTGCCCAAAGCTAAGTGTTTAGAAGATAGAAAGGATTACATAAATATCAATTACTATATTTTATAATATAATTTTTATAATTTTGATGGAAAACCAAACAGTGTCTTTCTGTTAACTATTACCTAAGGTGGCAGTCCATGAAAGAGTG
>NW_006769585.1:0-34648 GCF_000442215.2 Lipotes vexillifer | reverse complement strand
AAGAGTGTGCGTCATGTTGGCAAACTTTACAAATAATTTTTTTTTGCTTTGTTTTCAAGAATTTTAGTACTGTTTGACATATTTCCCAGTACCCTACATGAGATCAGAAACAGTGTAATAAATATTATCTTATTTCTCACAGTGTTTAACATGGAATAGTTAAGTTATTATTTAGTAACATGCATATACATTTTCCAGGTAACCTCAAAATAAGAAGTAAATATCAGTTCTATTAAATTACATAAGTATGTATTTCATAATTTATTTTAATTGAAATCCTTAAATGTCTAATCTTCTTGAATGTATTGTATGTACAGAATATATATTATTAAATAAGGGTAATCAAACAAAAGTAATCTTTTTTCTGTTAAGATTTTTAAAAGTATTTTAGAAGATAAGGTTTGTATGGGATATATAATGTTTTTAAAGAAAAAACCAATCGAAATTATAAATTGAGGATTTTGAGTTTGCAAGAGATAATGCAGAAATATATGGTCTGAGAATAAACAATAATAAAAAAACTTTAAAGATTATTATGTTTAATTTTCAACTCTTTTGGATTACATAGTTTCCTCTTATTTATGCCAACGTAACGCACGAGCTAACTGAATTTGACATCAAAATAAAAAGCTTCTGCAAAGCAAAAGAAACAACAAAATGAAAGGCAACCTATGGGATGGGAGAAAATATTCGCAAATCATACATCTGATAAGGGGTTAGTATACAAAATATATAAAGAACTCACAACTCAATAGCAAAACAAACAATTCAATTTAAAAATGGACAGAGGATCTGAATAGACATTTTTCCAAAGAAAACATGCAAATGACCAAGAGGTACATGAAAAGATGCTCAACCTAACTAATCATCAGAGAAGTGCAAATCAATATCACAGTGAGATACCACCTCACGCCTCTTAGAATGGCTAACATCAAATATATGAGATAACAAGTGTTACTGAAGATGAGAGGAAAAGGAATCCTTTGTGCACTGTTAGTGGGAATGTCAATTGGTGCAACCACTATGGTAAACAGTATGAAGAGTTCTCAAAAAATTAAAAACTAGAACTACCATGTGATCCAGCAATTCCATTTCTGTGTATATTACCAAAGGGAATGAAACTAGGATCTGCACCCCATGTTCACTGCAGCATTATTCACAATAGCCGAGTTATGGAAACAACCAGAGAATCTGCTGACCGATGAACAGATAAAAATGATGCAGCATGTATATGCAGTGGAATGAAATTCAGCCATGAGAAAGAAGGAAATCCTGCCATTTGCAGCAATATGGATTGAACTTGAGGGCATTATGCTAACTGGAATAAGTTAGGCAGAGGAAGACAAATAACGTATAGTACACTTGTATTTAGAATATGAAAAAGCAGAACTCAGAATCAGAGCAGAACAGGGGTTACCAGGGGCTGGGGAGGGGGCTGGGAGAGGATGGGGAGATGTTGGTCAAAGAGCACAAACTTCCAGTTATAAGATGAATAAGTTCTGGGGCTTTAATATACAGCCTGGTGATTGTAGTTAATAGTAAGGTTTTCTCAGGTCTTTCCTGAGCATGTGTCTTGCCTGGGTCTGAGGGTGGCTTTTTTGATTCTCCCTTCCACATGCACTGCTTTTAAATGTCTTGATTTTCAAGAGTCTCACCCTAGCTTCCCCGGGCCTTTGATGGTCTACTGTTTGCCTCACCTGTACTCTCTCGCTCCAGGTGTCTGCCGGTGCAGTCTCCCTACAGCCTTCCCAAGAGGCGTCCACTGCTTTCCCTGCCTGAGATCTAAGTTAGGTGAAACAAACACTGGTCCTTCAGGCAGCCCCCACTCAGGTTAGAATGTTTCAAACAAGTCTTCTCTGCTTCCTCCACTTCAAGCTAGAGAACTGGGGACCGGCTGCCACCTCCTACAGACAAATACCAGGTTGAGCTGGTGAGGGGATGAGGCAAGCACAAGTGAAAATGGCCCCAAATCTCATACCTTTATGATGTGGCTTTTTCTTGATGGGGTGTTCACTTGGTTGGTGTAAGCCTTCTATCCAGAGTTCTTGTAAGGTTAATTTAGCCCAGTTTTTATTTGCTTGATGTCTCCCTGGGGGGAACAAGAGCTTGGAGCTTCCTATCCTGTCATTTTCTGGAACAAAAGTAAACCTGTTTTAAATTATTTATTTAGATGATTTATCCTAATCTGTTATAAAGCAACAATCCCTCAGACTGAGATAAAATTAACTATGTAATGATTATAAAATACATAATTAAATAAGAAATCATGCTAATTTTTATTTTTGTTAAACTAAGGAAACCTAAGGAAACATTTAATTCTCTATGTCTCACTTTTGTTATCTGTATAATGAGGCTAATGCCCCCTCACATGGTGGCTTGAGTATTAAATTATTTCGCACATGGACAGTGTATGGAAGAATGTCTAGCACATAATTAGTTCTCAGATAAACTTTAACTAGTTTTATTTTTATTATAATTTTTTCATAATTAGCATCATAATACATAAAGCAAATCTTAAACATAACAGAATAGATCAATAGAAATAATTTTGTTAGAATGAACACACAATTTGTAATACAAATTGATATTCTGAGGATGAAAGTATCATTATTTATAATTATACTGGAGAAAACAGCAATAAATCAGGACTCTTCTGGGTAGACCTGTACATAATTATGGTGAATAATTTAACATTTCTCTGACAGAAAATATTACTATAACAAAAATGCCATTCATGCAATTAATAAACATGGAATAATATATGTTTGAACTTTTTAATCTTATAAATATATGTAATAAATGATGGTCTTTAATGTAAAATAATGGTCTTTAACACAAAATTATGAAAATAAATGAGCTAAACTATGTCTCAAGTTGTTAATCAAACATATTAAACAAGACAGGAAGGCAAAAGAAAGTTATCAAAATGAAAACAGAAATAAAACAAATAAATAAAATAGACATCACTGGAAATAAATAAAAAAGAAAATAATCCTTAAATACAAAGACCTTGGAAAATTTTAATTAATTAAAACTCATAAAAATGAATAAAAATAATCTCTAAGAGGCTAAAGATTTTGTAAAAATAGTCATGCATTCTTACATTTAGAGCAGATGATTTTACCAGAGGTTTCTTTTATGTTATATTAACTAATCCAGAACATGATAAAGGATAAAATTTCATCAGAAACTAATGTTGAAATTCACAAAGATTGCACACTTACACACATATTTTTACTTCTACCCAGATACATATACACTAGAGAAATCTTACAAATATGAATGCATTTGGCATCACTTAATCCAATTTAACACACACACATATATACACATATACATACACACATACATATACACACACACACGTACATCTTTCAATCCAGTGATTCTGTTCTTGGGTTTATATTTCACAGAAATTCTTGCACAGACATAGAAGGACATATTGTAGATGTGAGCTGTTTGTCAATTCAAACTCATGACCACTGGTGCTGGTGCAAAATATAGTCCATACCAGTCAATAAATATTCCATTAAATGCTCTAATCAATCAAATGACAAAGCCATGGCCAAAAACTTCACAAAGGAACAAAGAAAAAATTACTAATGACCAAATAAAATATTGGAAATGCACAAGTAGTATTTTAAAAAGGAAATCAAAGTATCATAAGAATAATATATAATTTTGTTTGTTAAGTTGTAACAAGTTTGTCATGTTATGTTGCAGACATGTCAAAACATTCAAGTTATAGCTACAATTTTCTCTTTATATGCATATGTATACTTATGTGCATATATGTGTAGTTATATATTGATAGAGCAGGTAAACAGAGATATATAGATAAATATGAATGACATGTAATAAAATTTCAACAGTAGTAATGCCCATAAAACATATGGTTGGGTCTTACTATTTCTTCTTAAATTTAAATGGTTCACTATAATTTTAAAATTATGCAATTAAAATATATGGTTCTTATAAGAAAATGACAATATTCTAAATTGTTTATATAAGAATTTATTCTGGCCCTTATAGCAACATTGGTCTGTTAATTGGTCTGTGAAAGTATATTAATAACATATTTCTGAAAGAAATCAGTGGATAAAACTACCACTATTATGAATTAATGCTAAAAGATTTTGTTTTAAAACAATAAAAAGGACTCCTGCACTTGACAAAGAAGAAAAGGTAACAGTTAAAGACATTTCTAAGTTCAATTTCTAAAATTCTCCACATACTTTCTTATATAATTTCTAAACACACCTCCTAATATCATATTTGCATACCTTTAAGATTTCATCTATACTAATACCAATTTGCACTTTATATCCTAATAATAATTTTATTCAAGATAGTCATTTCCATTTTAAAGACAATAAAGGTTTATTTCCTGCCAGTGAGTATGAGTGTCTGACAGTATCATTTATCTCATTGTATGACAGTCTTTTTTTTTTTTCCTAAATTTTCAGATACAAAAGCAATTGATAAGCCAACAGTTCTTCAGAGAGCATCAAGTAAGTACTGAAAAGATGCATGATACTCTGGGGAATATAATCAACTATAATACACATCTGCTGCCTTAAATTCCTTTAAATGTATTTGGGAAGAGCAGAGAAATAGAGATAACTGAAGATCTCACAATGACTTATAAAGAAGGGGCAAAGCTTTGTGTTCTAGAAATCTCAGAGAATTCTTCATGGTGTGGGGGCCTGGACTTGACCTAAAACACTGAGAAAATATTTGGAAAGGTGAGGCTCTAGGCAATCTAGAGAATGTATGGGAAAAAATCTCAAATCTGGGTTATCTAGTATGGGAGTTGAAGGCAAGACAATCAAGGACTTACATGTTATTTTTCATTTAATTATAAGCTTCTAAAACAGGGCATTGGTCACTTTCTTTTAAATATCCAGTGATAAATATGTGTGTGGTACTCAGTTTGATTTGTATGAAAAAAAAAGAGAAAGAAAAGAAACAAAGAAATGGTTGGAAGGTCAAAGGGCAGGGAAAGAAAGGAAGGGCAAAAGGGAGAAGAAATAGAGACATAAGGAAAAAGTATTCTAGTGTCACATGCAGAAGATGAGAAGGATCAGACTGGAGATGCTTTTCTACTGACCTTTTTGTTATTACAATAATAAATTTGATTTTTTTCTGATTATGCATACATGATTAAGATGTAAAATTATTCTTAAAATTTAAAATATGGGTAAAAAATTAAATTCATACTAATGACACTACCTAAACCATCAATACACAAAGTGTGGTTCAAGAATGCCTGGGGGTTCCCAAGATCCTTTCTGGGGTCAGTTAGGTTGAAACTGTTTTCATAATAATATTAAACCTATACTTGCCTTGTTCACGCTCATTCTTTCATGAGCACTCTGTTGCAGAGGCTGCATTACATGGATGTCATTACTCTGCGTGTCATAGTTTTTGTTTAAAAAGTTATCAGATTAAATTTATAATACAATAAATATGAGCAGTTATGTTCAACATAAATAAAATCTTTCCGGGATCCTCAATACTTTTTAAGAGCATACAATGCAAAGTTTGATAACCAATGACTAAAAATTTCTTACATTCTGACACAATCCATTCTAGTCTTTTTTTTTTCTGTGTATAGATGTCATTTAAAAATAGTTGACATTTAAAAAATATGTGTCATTTGAAATATATATACCATATATTATGTGTCGATTTATGTTTGAATATACATATATGTATTTGCAACCTGCCTTTTCCAAGCAAATTTATTATACATATATATATATATATACATATATATACATCTTAGAACTATATATATATTTCATATGTACTTATCTATAAAATTTTCATTAATTATTTAATAGAGGTATAGATGTAGCATCTATTAATAACCAGTCACCTTATTTTGATATAGAGGAGTTTGTTGTTGTTGCTATAAGAAAGTTAAACATCTACTTGTAGTGTTTTTACTCATGTAAAAATATGTGTATATATACAAATTTTGTATAAGTTTGTACAAATTTAGACTATTTGTACTGAATGTACAAATGGATTTTTAAAGATGAACACGCCCCTTAGATTCATTGCTTGGAAAGTAATTACTGGGTCTAAAATATGCTCCATATCATCAAACATTATTAGAGACTTATTATACTCATTCATATTCCTAACAGCCTCCTTCTACAAATAGAATAAAAGTCATTAAATGTGGGAAGTGGGTTCTCCTTATTGTCTGAATTTACCTCTGAAGTGCTAAAAATACTGTAATATATTCATATTTTGTGTCTCTTATTTATGAACTTTGTCCATTTTGATGATTATATTCCACAATAAGGGCTCTCTGTGTGTTACAGATAAAATTCCATCATATATTATATTTGCTAAAATTCTCATTTCTTAACTTTTTATAATATGGTTAAGTGTACGTTTAACCATATTTTTTATGTAGTCAGATTCTGTCATTTTGATATTGTCACAATAATGCTCTATAACGAACAGCCATAAATCTTAACGTCATGCACGTCTTATCAATGTCACATGAGCATTTTTTTCCTCAGTTTTACACTTGTGGGTAGTTGGGGTTCAAATGAGGACTGCATGAAGCAGATTTGGGATCCAACTGAAAAGGGAAAAGGTCTTCTTCATAGGCTCACGTCCTCCTAGAACTGTGACTGGACATATTCTTTGCATGACTCGAGGGAGGCACAGCGGAGAACCACCACCACCACACAAGCATTATTTCCTGCCTTCATGCCTTGTCTTTTCCACATTGTCCTATAAATGGAATCATACAATCCATAACCTTTCGGTTCGGGCATTTTTCACTTATCAAAGCATATTTAAGATTCAGTCGTGTTGTTGTAGGAATCAATAGTTCTTTTTATTTCTGAGCATTATTCCATTTCCTTGATGTTTGTCCATTCATTCACCTATTGAAGGGCATCTTTGTTATATGTAGTACTTTTAATTAGTATCAATTTAAGAAATCTCAGTAACATCTTTCCATGCAGGCTGCTATTCTTCTATGATATTTTCAATGGTTGCAAGGCCATTGAAGTCCATTCTCTGGATATACAACAATTTGTTTACATAATTCCTTATTGATTGTTGACAATTCCCTAGATTAAAAAACAAAATAATAATAACAATGATAATAATGATGATGGTAATAAAGAACTTTGAAACAAAATTTAGCTCTCTCCATAATTGTGTTCTTATTGAGTCAAAAGAGACTCAAAATTTTAGGGCATTTGGACTCTAAATTTATGAGATTGATAATTTTCACTATACTGGTCATCTCATGATTTTGTTTTTTGAGGAAGAAGCATTAGGCTAAGGGAATGACAGAAGGACGTAAAAAGGAGAGAGGAAGGAAAAGATTACATTTCTTAAATTTACATGAGAACAAACTGTGTGACTGGAATTAATGCCAAAATAATACATTAGGCCAATTTTACCAAGTGTTCAATTCATAGGGATAAAGTTATTCACATTGTAATGATTAATTCCATGTAGAAAAACCTGAGTTTTTTTCACACATATTCTCATAAGACCACTTGTAATCAATCTACTCCTTCCCAAAATGTGCAGGTAGGATCTTTCATAATATAATTATTAGGTGGAAATTAATCAGCACAAACAGACAAAACAATGTAGATAAGCTGTCAATTCAGTGAAAATATTAATCAAATTTATAATTTTAATAAAAGTAAGAAAAGTGTCTGATTTCCCGAATTACATTTTTTTCAAAGGAGTTATTGCTGTCTTATAGACACCGTCTTAATATTCATATATTGTTTCCTCCACAGTCCGCCAAGTAAAGTACATAGTTGGATTCATACATTATCACCAATATTTTTTTTCCTTTGGAAAGTATGAAACCTGTAGAACATTTTATGGTCACTTTCAACTTTCATTTAAAGCTCCAAATCCACGGTGAATAAAAGTTAATCTATGATTTTTTTACTATCTTGCACTCAAGTCATAAAAATTTTTCATTTTAAAGAGCTTTATAAAGTTAAATACTCTACTGAGCTTTATTTCTTAGCTCTCAAATGTATATGTATTATTTTCCTTTGAACTAAGAGGTGGCATATTGTCAAGAGTAAATAAATCTTGAAATTTATAAACTTCAGAATTTTAGGTCTTCAAATTTTCAGTGAAACTTGACCTTGTAGAAAGGCAGTCACTGAGCCCTATTATAAAAATTATATTCTTTATGTAGGCTTCCAGAATCTTCCTACAAACAGATCATCCATGCAAGAAATAAGGACAGCCATTTATGAGGAAAACATTTGTTAATTTTCTATGGTAATTTAATCAACTTTCTTTCTTGGATCAATTCAACTGTAAGAAGATAAGTGGATTATATTTTTCATTCCATTTGTATTTTAAATATCTATGATCCTATGTCACTATTAAAATACAAAGGACACTACTCCATGTATTAAGCTACCTCAACTATGGAAGGTCATGTTAAACTTGTAAGTAAGATTAAAAATCAATCTCTACGATATTGAAGTAAAATAAATTATCATCTTAAAACTTTGATAATTTAAACTTCAGAATGTATTAAACTTACAAAGGTATCAAGCTTGATAAGTTAACTCAAAAATATAGTATCTTAAAATACCTTTTTTGGATCTTATGTTATTTGTATGAGTGGGTTTTATTATCAACAAGTTCCACTGGATAAAACGATTATAAATATATATATATTCATATATATACACATATGTGTGTGTGTGCCATCTCCTTTTATGTATAAAGAAATGGGCCATAGATGGATACACTGCTGTGTTATTAAAAATGCATTAGACTGCAAAACCCATGTCATGTTGTAGGCAGAATTAAGAAATTTTCTAATATCATTAAACAGAACTGTACTAAAGCCAATATCAAGAATTTCAACACACTTAATAGTGTAAAAACATATAAATCATTACTTATTTTGTGAATATTAACAAAATGCTGAAAGAATAGTATAAATAAAGTTTGGAATTGATTCTACATTAGACATAGTAATATACTTGTCCACATAACCAAGAATTACTTAAGGCTTTACACATATATTTATACAAAATATGTATAACACAAAAATGTATATAAACACAAAATGCTTATACTTTTTTTGTGTTTAGGCTTTTATATTAATGATATCATTCTGCATGTATCCTTTTGCAACTTGCTTAATTTCCTAAATGTTATTTTTAAAGTTTACAATATGAAACATTATTCTTTAATTTGCATACACTTTTAACTCAAAGTATTCAATTTCATGGAGAATCCAGACCCCTGAACATGTCTCCTTGTACACATGAATGAATGTTTCTCCCATTGGTTCTTCTAACATGCCATGTAGCAACGCCCTTCTTCAATTTAGATGTCATCTTGGGCAGAACCCACAATTTTGTTACGAATTTCAGTTCTGTCTTTTAGAGAGTTACTATTCACTTTCAAGTGTGATAGAAGAAATTTTCACATACTGAGGTATACAGAAATCATTCTGGCTTGAACTTTATGTTAATGAGAATGGCCTGTCTCCTGGCCTGTTTATCACACACTGTCCGACAGCTTTAACCATTAAAGAAAAGAATGCATTTAGAAATCAAAATGGAGTAACTCTGATTCAGGGATTCAAAATGGAGCCCAGCGGCCATTGTGGATGTGGTTTCAGATGCATTCCCGCATCCCTGGGAACTTGAATTTTCTGAACTGTATCAAACTAAAGGATACCCTCAGCCATTTTCAAAACAGTATCTACTAGCAGGTGCCAGCTGCGACCTTATGGTCACAAGGTCTCCCCTTGTAACTATGCGACCATTTCAGACCCCAACCAATTCTTGCTTAACAAACACCCTTACTTCTTGCCAGTCCCAAACCTGATTTTTGACATGATTTATGTAACTTTGCTGCTTTTGCCTATATAAGCCTTCCCTATTTTGTAGCCCTGCAGAACGCAATTACAGTGTTTCTTGAATCTGTGTCCCCTAGTCCCCAGTTTGGCTCAAATGAAACCCTTCTATTTCTATTATTTTTATTGATGATTTGCATCTACTAGTGTTAAAATTTCAGCCACTCCAAATTAAAACTTTGATCCCACGTCAAACCCATTCTCCACTCACCTGCCCCAGACGCCTGTAATGGGAGGGAGATTTAAGATACTCAGCGCCCCTTTCTTGTCTTCCTCCTTCTCCTCTGTCTCGTGACTCCTTCAAATCAAGGCACACAAAGATGGCATGAAAGGTAAAGATTTACCCAGAGGACCTGCACGTCTTCTTTGACCGGAAGTGCCTCTATCATGGCAGTTTTATGGGAAGGTTGCAGGACCTTTCCTCTGGCATAAGCAGTGCTCTCTCTGACATCACGCGCAAGCAAGAGCTCTTCCTGTGTTGGCGGAGGGGGAGTGTGTGTGAAACAGCTCCTGCCTCAGCACCTTCCTGTGGGAAAGCCATGAGTAAGCCCAGTGAATTTCCCCACAGGGAACACTGCTGCTAGCCATGACAAATGCCTCAAGGGCAGCCTCCACACTCTACTGTCCCATTCAATATCCTGTTCTTAAAAGATAATTGGCTTAATAACAAATTTCACTGCTGATCCTATTTCTATCCTCCTTAAAATACTGCAAAGGCTTTTGTATGCTCTGACGTCTGTTACCCTGTCCCCATTTCTGGCATGTTACTCTTCTGTAGTACTTTGTAATCATCTTGTTTTTATGCCCCCCTAAATGAGTCACTATTAATATAGAGGTCGTGTTTATATAGCCTTTTCTTATTAGATCTGCCCACAAATGTGTCACTTTCTTTACTCACAATTGCTTCTTGAATTCAATCTTTTTTTTTCTGGGTTCAGTTTCCCTGTTTCTAAAATATATTTTAATTAATAGTTCTTTGATGAGGCTGTTAATAGCAAATTCTTTAAGTCTTTTCTTTTTCCTTTTTTTAATCCTTTCACTTGAATTTTAGTTTATATGGGTTTATAGATTTCTATGTTAAATGATGTTTTTCCTCAGAATTTCCTCAGCATGCCTTATTAAGGAAGAAGTCTGCTGTCAGTGCAATTATACTACTCATAAACATTTTTTTCTGTGTTATTTTATAATGTTGTTATGTTTTACCTAGGTGTTTATGCTTTTTTCTTTTTGCTAAGGATACATTGAGCTAATTTGAATCTGAGAAATTATTTATTTCAACATACCAGACAAAAATCAGCCACTACATGAGATATTTTTGTCCAACTCTTGTCTATATGTCTGGAAATCCAGTAAGACGTACAGTAGTTCCCTCTTATCCACGGGGGATACTTTCCAAGACTCCCAGTGGATGCTGGAAGCCATGGATATACCAAACCGTGAATGCCTGAAGCTGTGGATATATATGTATGTATGTATTATATATGTGTGTGTGTGTGTGTGTGTGTGTGTATGTGTGTGTGTGTGTGTATATATGTAATGTTTTTCCTATACATACATACCTATGATAAAGTTCATAAACTAGGCACAGTAATAGATTAACAATAATAATAAAATAGAGCAACTATAACAATATACTGAAATAAAAGTTTTATGAATGTGGTCTCTCTCTCTCAGAATATCTTACTGTACAAATTTAATGCCTTTTCCATCTTAACTAAGCATTTAACACACAACACTGTGGTGCAACAAACGACAGCAAAACTAGCACAAATTTCTTTATCCTTCTTCACAGTTTCATGGACAAAAGATTCATCCTTTACCATAGGTCTCAGCAACCTCAACATACCATTTCTTTTCTTTCCTCATTAAGTCGAGAACTTTCACCTTTTTACTTAAACGAAGCACTTCATGGCTTCTCTTTGGCACATCCAAATTGCCAGCATCACTCCTCTTGTGCTTTGGGGCCACTGTTAAGTAAAACAAGGGCCACCTGAACACGAGCACTGTGATATTGACAGGCAATCTGATAACCCAGTGGCTACTAAGTGACTAATGGACATGATATGCTGGGCAAAGGGATAATTCACATCCCCGGCAGGACTGAGTGAAATGCACAAAATTTCATTATGCTATGCAAAAAGTGTACAGCTTACTGAATTGCTTATTTTCATAATTTTCCATTTAACATTTTCAGACTGCAATTGACCACAGATATCTGAAACTGCAGAAAGTGAAACTGTAGACAAGGGATACTGTGGACAAGGGGAGACTACTGTATTGAACTGTCTTCTTTTCTTACACATCTCAATCATTATGCAACATTCTTAGCTATTTCCTCTCTCTTTCTACAAATTCCAAATTCACTAATTCCCTCATTGAATGTGTCTCATCCGCTACTTAGCTAATTTATTTTTCTTTTTGTTCTGGTGGCTATTTTATCCTATTTGTGCAACTTATTCCATTTTTCAAAGCTGCCTGTTCTTTTTGCCTAGTGTCTTGACCCTAAATTTCATAAAAATGTAAACCATACTATGATCATAATTGTGCCGCTTATAATGCCTGATGATTCTTGGTCTAATGGTGCTGCTTATAACACCTGATGATTCTTGCTTATGGAAGTTCATTCCTGCATATGTTTGTAATTTTTTTATGTGTAGCCTGAAATCTGCATAATGCACACTAATTATTATTATTGTTTATAATTTTATTATTTTAGCACTTTTTAATTTAGTTTTTTATACAGCAGGTTCTTATTAGTTATCCACTTTATACATATTAGTGTATATATGTCAATCTATTTCTTTAACATCTTTATTGGAGTATAATTGCTTTACAACAGTGTGTTAGTTTCTGCTGTATAACAAAGTGAATCAGCTATATGTATACATATATCCTCATATCCCCTCTCTCTTGTGTCTCCCTCCCACCCTCCCACCCTCCGCTAGCTATTTTACATTTCGTAGTGTATATATGTCCATGCCACTCTCTCACTTCGTCCCAGCTTACCCTTTCCCCGCCCCATATCCTCAAGTCCATTCTCTACGTCTGCCTCTTTATTCCTGTCCTGCCCCTAGGTTCTTCAGAACCTTTTTTTTTTTTTTTGATTCCATATATATGTGTTAGCATATGGTGTTTGTTTTTCTCTTTCTGACTTACTTCACTCTGTATGACAGACTCTAGGTCCATCCACCTCACTACAAATAACTCAATTTCGTTTCCTTTTATGGCTGAGTAATATTCCATTGTATATATGTGCCACATCTTCTTTATCCATTCATCTGTCAACGGACACTTAGGTTGCTTCCATGTCCTGGCTACTGTAAATAGGGCTGCGATGAACACTGTGGTACATGACTCTTTTTGAATTATCGTTTTCTCAGGGTATATGCCCAGTAGTGGGATTGCTGGGTCATATGGTAGTTCTATTTGTAGATTTTTAATGAACCTCCATACTATTCTCCGTAGTGGCTGTATCAATTTACATTCCCACCAACAGTGAAAAAGGGTTCCCTTTTCTCTACACCCTCTCCAGCATTTATTGTTTTGTCAATTTTTTGATGATGGCCATTCTGACGGGTGTGAGGTGATACCTCAGTGTAGTTTTTTTTTTTTTTTTTTGCTGTACGCGGGCCTCTCACTGTTGTGGCCTCTCCCATTGTGGAGCACAGGCTCCGGACGTGCAGGCTCAGTGGCCATGGCTCACGGGCCCAGCCGCTCCGTGGCATGTGGGATCTTCCCGGACTGGGGCACGAACCTGTGTCCCCTGCATCGGCAGGCGGACTCTCAACCACTGCGCCACCAGGGAAGCCCGCTCAGTGTAGTTTTGATTTGCATTTCTCTAATGATTAGCGATGTTGAGCACCCTTTCATGTGTTTGTTGGCAATCTGTATATCTTCTCTGGAGAAATGTCTATTTAGGTCTTCTGCCCATTTTTGGATTGGGTTGCTTTTTTGATTCACAGTAATTGTTATCGTTTTTCCCCATGAGAATCCCTCCTCTCCTGCTTGGTAAGAGTATCCCACCCGAGCCATTTGCCTTTGTTTCTTCGTAGCTGCAGAAGCTCCATCAACCTGTTTTAAGTTGGGTAACTTTTGCACCTTGAGATTTCTCAGCACACAAATATGGTATAAATTTCTAATTTCCATATGAAGTGCAAGTTTAAGCTTTCATATATTTATGAGAAACTTTTTGGTTGGTCAGATTTGAGGCAGAGAAAGACATTTATTCTTCCTGTGCCAAAAGCTGATTTTTTTCCCCTGGTCCAGTGAGATTTACTCCTTTCAAGATTCTGGCTCTGGAGGCATCTCTCATTTCACACCCTCTCATGTGGAGACCAAGGTCCTCACCACTCCTCCTGTGTGGGCACCAACCCCATAGACCCCTCGTGACCAATCACATCTACACGGCAGTGACAACACCTGCTTATGGTCTGTTTGTTTATTAAGAGTTTCTTCTTTATTTCTAGTATTTGATGATTTTCCTTTCTTGCAAGCTCAGCTATGCATTTAAAACAATGTTTACAACATATCTTGCTTCTTTTCTAGGAATTTGTAGTAAGAGGAATTTCAATTTATATTAGTATATATATATTTTTTACGAAACCTGGAGCTTTACTTTAACTGATTTCAATAACAATAGTTATTATAATAGATAGGAAGACTGCCTTTAAAGCCAATCCTTGGATGCAATTTCTCCACAAAACAGGAGCGGAGCAATTCTTACAGATAAAAACTATAACAATAGCTGTATATTATGCAAATTTTAAGCTACACATTATAAAATTACAAATCACATGCTGGAATGAACTCCCATGAGCAATAATCAGCAGTCATAATAAACAGCAAGATTAGACCACGCAGCACTCACGGCATGTTTCACGTTGATAATTTTTTTCTTAACCACACTATATCTTAATTTCCTCAAATGTAACATGAAGAAATGATTGTTCCTACCTGTTAGGGATTTCTAATGGATTGCGTATGTTAATGTACTTTATTAGTCAGTCAAGGTTATGCTGGAATAACATACCAACCGAAATCCCAGTGACTTGGCAGGAAAACATATTTCTTGCTCACATCAAGTCTCACATGTATCACTGGAAATCTCTTCTACTTGTTAACTTAAGAAACAAGATTATCTTCCCCGTGTAATGCTTCTTTGTCATCACAAGCATCTGTTCACATGGCTTTGAAGGTGCTCTTAGCAGAGGACGAGAAGGGTGGACAAAGTACACTGGCTTGTAACTGCCTCAGCCCAGAAGCAACACACTTCAGGTCCGGGCAGTCTATTGACCAAAACAGCCACTTGGGCTCAATGGAAGTGGTGTAAAGGCTGGAAAACATGGAGAAACACCTGAAATATTTGATGAACACTAACTGTCTTTATCACAAATATATAAAGGTTTTATAATAGGATCTTGCCCATATTAAACACTCAGTATATATTAGCTTTTATTATTATTACAAATAGCACTGTGATCAATATGTTTACATGTCAATCTCTGTCACAGGTTATTTCATAAATATTCCTGGAAAAACATATATTGTGTTAAAGGGTATAGGTATTTGTGGGCTTTTTATAAAGGTTGTCAGATTCATTTTAAAAATGAGGTTGTTAAAAATTTTCACAAGCATTTGTATGTCGATTTCATCAGATAAATGACAATAATAAAGATGTTTCTGCAACTTGCCGGTGGATTTTCAAATCAACTCTCTAATCTTCCTTTATTTCATTAGCTTAACATATTACATTTTCTCTTAATTTGCATTTATTTAATTACGTTTGTCAGGTTGAATATTCTTCTGTATTTATACGGGTCATTAGATACTGATCTAGAGAATATTATCTGCTTGTAACCTACGCCCATGTATCTAGTCACAGTTTCAGTTTTTCTCTCACCAATTTGTAATGGCTTTTTTTTTTAAAACACCTTTATTGGAGTATAATTGCTTTACAATGGTGTGTTAGTTTCTGCTGTATAACAAAGTGAATCAGCTATACGTGTGCATATATCCCCATATCCCCTCCCTCTTGCGTCTGCCTAATACCCTCCCTATCCCACCCCTCCAGGTGGTCACAAAGCACCGGGCTGATCTCCCTGTGCTATGCGGCCGCTTCCCACTAGCTATCTGTTTTACATTTGGTAGTGTATATATGTCCATGCCACTCTCTCACTTCGTCCCAGCTTCCCCTTCCCCCTAAGTCCATTCTCTACTTCTGCATCTTTATTCCTATAATGCACCTAGGTTGTGCAGAACCTTTTTTTTTTTTAAGATACCATATATATGTGTTAGCATGCAGTATTTGTTTTTCCCTTTCTGAGTTACTTCACTCTGTAGGACAGTCCCTAGGTCCATCCATCTCACTACAAATAACTCAATTTCGTTTCCATTTATGACTGAGTAATATTCCATTGTATATATGTGCCACATCATCTTTATCCATTCACCTGTCGATGGACACTTAGGTTGCTTCCATGTCCAGGCTATTGTAAATAGAGCTGCAATGAACATTGTGGTGCATGACTCTTCTTGAATTATGGTTTTCTCAGGGTACATGCCCAGTAGTGGAATTGCTGGGTTGTATGGTAGTTCTATTTTTAATTATTTAAGGAACCTCCATACTGTTCTCCATAGTGGCTGTATCAGTTTACATTCCTACCAACGGTGCAAGAGGGTTCCCTTTTCTCCACACACTCTCCAGCATTTATTGTTTGTAGATTTTTTGATGATGGCCATTCTGACTGGTGTGAGGTGATACCTCATTGTAGTTTTGATTTGCATTTCTCTAATGATTAGTGATGTTGAGCATCCTTTCATGTGTTTCTTGGCAATCTGTATATCTTCTCTGGGGAAATGCCTATTTAGGTCTTCTGCCCATTTTTGGATTGGGTTGTTTGTTTTTTTTGATATTGAATTGCATGTGCTTCTTGTATATTTTGGAGATTAATCCTTTGTCAGTTGCTTCATTTGCAAGTATTTTCTTCCATTCTGAGGGTTGTCTTTTCATCTTGTTTATGGTTTCCTTTGCTGTGGAAAAACTTTTAAGTTTCATTAGGTCCCATTTGTTTATTTCTGTTTTTATTTCCATCTCTATGGGAGGTGGGTCAAAAAGGATTTTGCTGTGATTTACGTCATAGAGTGTTCTGCTTATGTTTTCCTCAAAGAGTTTGATAGTATCTGGCCTTACATTTAGGTCTTAAATCCATTTTGAGTTTATTTTTTTTGTACAGTGTTAGGGAGTGTTCTAATTTCATTCTTTTACATGCAGCTGTCCAGTTTTCCCAGCACCACTTATTAGAGATGCTGTTTTTTCTCCATTGTATAGTCTTGCCTCCTGTATCAAAGATAAATTGACCATTTGTGCGTGGGTTTATCTCTAGGCTTTCTATCCCGTTCCATTGATCTATATTACTGTTTTTGTGCCAGTATCATAGTGTCTTGATTACTGTAGCTTTGTAGTATAGTCTGAAGTCCAGGAGCCTGATTCCTCTGGCTCCATTTTTCTTTCTCGAGATTGATTTGGCTCTTCAGGGTCTTTTGTGTTTCCATACAAATTGTGAAATTTTTTGTTCTAGTTCTGTGAAAAATGCCATTGGCAGTTTGATAGGGATTGCATTGAATCTTTGGTTGCTTTGGGTAGTATAGTCATTTTCACAATGTTGATACTTCCAATCCAAGAACATGGTATATCGCTCCATCTGTTTGTAACACCTTTAATTTCTTTCATCAGTGTCTTCTATTTTTCTGCATACAGGTCTTTTGTCTCCTTAGGTAGGCTTATTCCTAGGTATTTTATTCTTTTTTTGCCATGGTAAATGGGAGTGTTTCCTTAATTTCTTTTTCAGATTGTTCATCATTAGTGTATAGGAATGCAAGAGATTTCTGTGCATTAATTATGTATCCTGCTACTTTACCAAATTCATTGATTACCTCTAGCAGTTTTCTGGTAGCATCTTTAGGATTCTATATTTATAGTAACATGTCATCTGCAAACAGTGACAGCTTTAATTCTCTTCTGATTTGGATTCCTTTGATTTCTTTTTCTTCTCTGATTGCTGTGGCTAAATCTTCCAAAACTATGTTGAATACTAGTGGTGAGAGTAGACAACCTAGTCTTGTTCCTGATCTTAGAGGAAATGGTTTCAGTTTTTCACCACTGAGAATGATGTTGGCTGTGGGTTTGTCATATATGGCCTTTATTAGGTTGAGGTAAGTTCCCTCTATGCCTTCTTTCTGTAGGATTTTTTATCATTAATGGGTGTTGAATTTTGTCAAAAGCTTTCTCTGCATCTATTGAGATGATCATATGGTTTTTCTCCTTCAATATGTTAACATGGTGTATCACATTGATTTTGCATATATTGAAGAATCCTTGCATTCCTGGGATAAACCCCACTTGATCATGGTGTCTGATACTTTTCATGTGCTGTTGGATTCTGTCATATAGTATTTTGTTGAGGATTTGTGCATCTATGTTCATCAGCGATATAGGCCTGTAGTTTTCTTTTTTTGTGACATCTTTCTCTGGTTTTGGTATCAGGGTGATGGTGGCCTCGAAGAATGAGTTTGGGAGTGTTCCTCCCTCTGCTACATTTTGGAAGAATTTGAGAAGGATAGGTGTTATCTCTCTTCTAAATGTTTGATAGAATTCACCTGTGAAGCCATCTGGTCTTGGGCTTTTATTTGTTGGAAGATTTTTAATCACACTTTCAATTTCAGTGCTTGTGACTGGTCTGTTTATATTTTCTATTTCTTCCTGGTTCTGTAATGGAAGGTTGTACTTTTGTTAGAATTTGTCCATTTCTTCCAGGTTGTCCATTTTATTGGCATAGAGTTGCTTGTAGTAATCTCTCATGGTCCTTTTATTACTGCAGGGTCAGTTGTTACGTCTCCTTTTTCATTTCTAATTCTATTGATTTGAGTCTTCTCCGTTTTTTTCTTGATGAGTCTGGCTAATAGTTTATCAATTTTGTGTATCTTCTCAAAGAACCAGCTTTTAGTTTTATTGATCTTTGCTATCATTTCTTTCATTTCTTTTTCATTTATTTCTGATCTGATCTTGATGATTTCTTTCCTTCTGCTAACTTTGCAAGTTTTTTGTTCTACTTTCTGTAATTGCTTTAGGTGTAAGGTTACGTTGTTTACTTGAGATGTTTCTTGAGGTAGGATTGTACTGCTATAAACTTCCCTCTTATAATTGTTTTTGCTGTATCCCATAGATTTTGGGTCATCCTATTTTCATTGTCATTTGTTTCTGGGTATTTTTTGATTTCCTCTTTGATTTCTTCAGTGATCTCTTGGTTATTTAGTACTGTTTGGTTAGGCTCCATGTGTTTCAGTATTTTACAGATTTTTTTCCCTGTAATTGATACCTAGTCTATAGCATTGTGATCAGAAAAGATACTTGATACAATTTCAATTTTCTAAAATTTACCACAGCTTGATTTGTGACCCAAGATATGATCTATCCTGGAGAATGTTCCATGAGCACGTTAGAAGAAAGTGTATACTGTTGTTTTTGGATGGAATGTCTTATAAATATCAATTAAGTCCATCATGTCTAATGTGTCATTTAAAGCTGTGTTTTCTTATCTATTTTCATTTGGATGATCTGTCCATTGGTGAAAGTGGGGTGTTCAAGTCCCCTACTGTGATTGTGTTACTGTCGATTTTCCCTTTTATGGCTGTTAGCATTTACCTTATGTATTGATGTGCTCCTATGTTGGGTGCATAAAGACTTACATTTGTTATATCTTCTTCTTGAGTTGATCCCTTGATTATTATCTGGTGTCTCTTTGGCTCCTGTAATAGTCTTTATTTTAAAGTCTGTCTTGTCTGATATGAGAATTGCTACTCCAGCTTTCTTTTAATTTCCATTTGCATGGAATATCATTTTCCATCCCCTCACTTTCAGTCTGTATGTGTCCCAAGGTCTGTAATGGGTCTCTTGTAGACAGCATATATATGAGCCTTATTTTTGTATCCATCAGCCAGTCTATGTCTTTTGATTGCAGCATTTAATCCATTTACATTTAAGGTAGTTATCGATATGTATGTTCCTATTACCAGTTTCTTAATTGTTTTGGGTTTGTTATTGCAGGACTTTTCCTTCTCTTGTGTTTCTTGCCTAGAGAAGTTCCTTTAGCATTTGTTGTGAAGCTGGTTTGGTGATGCTGAATTCTCTTAGCTTTTGCTTGTCTGTAAAGGTTTTAATTTCTCTGTCAAACCTGAATGAGATCCTTGCTGGGTAGAGTAATCTTAGTTGTAGGTTTTACCCTTTCATAACTTTAAATATGTCCCACCACTCCCTTCTGGCTTGCGGAGTTACTGCTGAACTATCAGCTGTTAACCTTATGGGGATTCCCTTGTACGTTATTTCTTGCTTTTCCCTTGCTGCTTTTAATATTTTTCTTTGTATTTAATTTTTGATAGTTCGATTAATATCTGTCTTGGTGTGTTTCTCCTTAGATTTATCCTATATGGGAATCTCTGTGCTTCCTGGTGTTGATCTCCTTTCCCATATTAGGGAAGTTTTCAACTATCATCTCTTCAAATATCTTTTCAGTCCCTTTCTTTTTCTGTTCTTCTTCTGGGACCCCTATACTTTGAATGTTGGTGCATTTAATGTTGTCCCAGAAGTCTCTGAGACTGTCCTCAATTCTCTTCATTCTCTTTTCTTTATTCTGCTCTGCAGTAGTTATTTCCACTATTTTATCTTCCAGGTCCTTATCTGTTCTTCTGCCTCAGTTTTTCTGCTATTGATTCCTTCTAGTATACGTTTAATTTCATTTATTGTGTTGTTCATCAATGTTTCTTGTATTTTCTCCATTCTGTTTCCAAGATTTTGGATCATCTTTACTGTCATTACTCTGTATTCTTTTTCAGGCAGACTGCCTATTTCCTCTTCATTTGTTTGGTCTGGTGGGTTTTTCCTTGCTCCTTCATCTGCTGTGTATTTCTCTGTCTTCTCATTTTGCTTAACTTACTGCATTTGGGGTCTCCTTTTTGCAGGCTGCAGGTTCGTAGTTTCCGTTGTTTTGGGGGTCTTCCCCCAGTGGGTAAGGTTGGTTTAGTGGGTTGTGTAGGCTTCCTGGTGGAGGGGACTAGTGCCTGTGTTCTGGTGGCTGGGGCTGGATCTTACCTTTCTGGTTTGGGCATGACTGCATTCAGTGGTGTGTTTTGGGGTCTCTGTGAACTTTTAATTATTTTAGGCAGCCTCTCTGCTAATGGGTGGGGATGTGTTCCTGTCTTGCTAGTGGTTTGGCATGGGTTGTCCAGCACCGTAGTTTGCTGGTCATTGAGTGTAGCTGTGTCTTAGCGTTGAGATGGAAATCTGTGGGAGAGACTTGCCATTTGATATTACATGTGGCTGGGAGATCTCTGTTGGAATAATGTCCTGAACTCAGCTCTCCCACCTCAGGCCTGACTCCCAGAAAAAGCACCAAGACCCTGTCAGCCACATGGCTCAGAATAAAAGGGGAAAAAAAAAAACCAGAATGAAAATAGTAAAATAAAATAAAGTTATTAAAATAAAAATAATTTTAAATGATTAAAAATGAAAAAGTAACTTAAAAAAAATCAGAAAGAAAGAAAGAGGAGAACAACCAAACCATAAAACAAATCCACCAATGATAAGAGGTACTAAAAACTACACTTAAAGAAAAAGAAATACAGACAGAACTCTAGGACAAATGTTAAAAGCAAAGCTATACATAAAAAAAACACACAAGGAAGCATACACACTCACAAAAAGAGAAAAAGGAAAATAAAAAATATATGTATATAAAAAAGAGAGCAACCAAATCAATAAACAAATCTACCAATGATAATAAGCTCTAAATACTAAACTAAGATAAACATAAAACCAGGAACTAATTAGATGCAGAAAGCAAACCCCAAGTCTACAGTTGCTCCCAAAGTTCCCCTCCTCAATTTGGGATGATTCGTTGTCTATTCATGTGTTCCACAGATGCAGGTACATCAAGTTGATTGTGGAGATTTAATCCGCTGCTCCTGAGGCTGCTGGGAGAGATTTCCCTTTGTTCTCACAGCTCCCGGGGCTCAGCTTTGGATTCGGCCCCACCTCTGCATGTAGGTCGCTGGAGGGTGTCTGTTCTTCGCTCAGACAGGACGGAGTTAAAGGAGCCGCTGATTCGGGGGCTCTGGCTCACTCAGGCTGGGGGGAGGGAGGGGTACGGATGCGGGGCCAGCCTGCATTGGCAGAGGCCAGCGTGATGTTGCAACAGCCGGAGGCGTGCCGTGTGTTCTCCCAGGGAAGTTGTCCCTGGATCACTGGACCCTGGCAGTGGCGGGCTGCACAGGCTCCTGGGAGGGGAGGTGTGGATAGTGACCTGTGCTCGCACACAGGCTTCTAGGTGGCGGCAGCAGCCTTAGCATTTCATGCCTGTCTCTGGGGTCCGCGCTGATAGCCGTGGCTCGCACCCATCTCTGGAGCTCCTTTAAGCAGCGCTCTGAATCCCTTCTCCTCGTGTGCCGCAAAACAATGGTCTCTTGCCTCTTTGGCAGCTCCAGACTTTTCCCCGGATTCCCTTCCGGCCAGCCGTGGTGCACTAGCCCCCTGCAGGCTGTGTTCATGCCACCAACCCCAGTCCTCTCCCTGCACTCCGACTGAAGCCCGAGCCTCAGCTCCCAGCCCCGCCCGCCCCGGCGGGTGAGCAGACAAGCCTCTCGGGCTGGTGAGTGCCAGCTGGCACCAATCCACCATGTGGGAATCTCCCCGCTTTGCCCTCCGCACCCCTGTTGCTGTGCTCTCCTCTGTGGCTCTGAAGCTTCCCCCCTCCGCCACCCGCAGCCTCTGCCCGCGAAGGGGCTCCTAGTATTTGGAAACCTTTCCTCCTTCATGGCTCCCTCCCACTGGTGCAGGTCCCATCCCTATTCTTTTGTCTGTTTTTTCTTTTTTCTTTTTCTGTACCCAGGTATGTGGGGAGTTTCTTGCCTTTTGGGAAGTCTGAGGTCTTCTGCCAGTGTTCAGTAGGTGTTCTGTAGGAGTTGTTCCACATGTAGATGTATTTCTGATGTATTTGTGGGGAGGAAGGCTATCTCCACGTCTTACTACTCTGCCATCTTGAAGGTCCCCCCTCCCAATTTGTAACGTTTTTTTATTATCAAAAGTTAATCCTTTCTGCAGATAGGAGTTGAGAATGTTTGTCTTCATGTTACATAGCTCTTTAAACTTTAGTATCTTTGGATATGAAAATGTTCCTATAAATATTTTAAAGAAATATGTCTTTTTATTGTATCAATCCTTTATCATTATATAATGACCCCCGCTTACTCTGGTAAATTTCTTTGCTGGGAAGTCTATGTAATATTTATTAAATTGTGGCTTTTTTAATATTAACATAGCCATGCCTGTTGTTCTTTTATTAAAATTTTTATGATGTATATTTTTCCATCCTTCTACTGTAAACCTCTCTATATCATTATACTTGAAGTGAGTTTCTTGTACAGAGAGTAGAGTGGAAGCATGTTTACTAATCCACTCTACCAGCCACTCATTTAGAAATTATGTAATTATTGATTTGTTAGAGCTTAAGTCTGACGTTTTAATTTTTTTCTTGTTCTTCTCTTTCATTTATTTCTCTTTTTCTTGCCTTTCTGTGTTACTCGAACATTTTAAAATCTTATTTTCATTTATCTGTAGTGTGTTTGATTGTAATTCTTTGCATAGCTTTTTAATTGTTTGCTCTAAGCATTGTATTATATCCACATAACTTATCCCTGTCCACTGGTGTCCTCATTTCACTAGTTTGAATGAAACAGAGACATTTTTCCTCCTCTTAAATTTCTTTACTTTCTTTCATTTACAATATAATTGCTTTAAAACTTTCCTCTGTATACATTTAAAAACATATCAGACATTTTCACAATTTTCACTTCAATTGTCAAACAGAATTTAAATGCTCAAGTGGAGAATAAAAGCCAAACGTATATTCCCATATTTTTGCTTACAGTGTTCTGTCTTTCTTTTAGAAGCATCGAAGTTTGTTTTTTAAATTATTTCTTTTTTGTTTAGAGAATTTCCTTTAGCCATTCTTTAGAATAGGTATGCCTGTGACAAACTGTCTCTGTTTTTCTTTATCTGAGAATGTCTTCAGTGACCTGTCACACCTAATTAATATTTTGACTGACTTTAAGTTTCCGAATTTACGTTAATTTTTCTTTCAGCACTTGAAACATATGTACTACTTCTTTCTGACTTCCATGGTTTCTGATAAGAGGTTTACTGTCATTCAAATTGGATTTTTCCCAATAAGTTGCCTGCTGTTTTTCTCTGGATATCTTACAAAGCTTTTTTGTGTATTTGACCATTTCAATTCATTAATAAAACAACATTTAATGTTTACCTTCCCATCAGAAGTTAGGTACTATAATAAAAACTGTTTTTTTGTTTTGTTTTGTTTTGTTTTGTTTTTGAAGTTTATTGTGAAACCTTGGGGAGTTAGGATGGGATGGGGCAAGTGAGAGCAGGGAAGGAATTTGTTTGCAAACACCTTAAAATGTATTTAGATAAAATAAATAATTCAAAAGTCATCCAAGATTTAATTCAAGTGTTTTTGCTCATTTATTTTAGGGAATTCAAACTGGGAGCGGATCTTCACTCTTAGTAGTATGTATTTCAGTAGATTTTTTCCTCTCTACTTCTCAACACCTAATTCTTACAACTCTTATTAAATATTTAATGCAGAGACTATAGTCACAAACATCCAAATATCTTTTACCCATTATTATAATTTATAAACTTAACAGAGTGTCCATGGACCTGAATCAGGAAACTATGCCAAGTTGGTTTATTGGATATCACACGGGCTATTTAATTGAACACACCTAGATTCTAATTTCAGCTCTGACACTGACTGAACTAAACAAGCTAATGACAATCGTTCATTTTCTGCTTCCTCATCTTGAAAATAAATGACCATTCTTTAAAAACTGTGGTAAAATAGGGTGCTGTAAGGCATAATGAAGTCACATGTATAGTATCTAGCAGAATTACTAGTTGCTGGGTACTGAATTCCCTTTTTTCCATGATGAAATATATAAAGTTTGCCAGCCCTCCAGCTCAGTTACCCTACTTATGGATGTATATGGTCCTGTTTATGCATATCTTTCTCAGCCTGAAACACCCCCCCCCACACACACACACACACTTTGAAACTTTAAGTTTTATGGATCTCTTTTTTTTGCCTTTAAGAATATTCTAACAATTTTGAATTTTACAAAATGGCCTTCTTAATTTAGAATGTGTACTTTTTTTGTTTTGTTTTGTTTTGTTTTTTTGCGGTACACAGGCTTCTCACTGCTGTGGCCTCTCCCATCACAGAGCACAGGCTCCGGACGCACAGGCTCAGTGGCCATAGCTCATGGGCCCAGCCGCTCCGCGGCATGTGGGATCCTCCCAGACCGGGGCAGGAACCCACGTCCCCTGCATCGGCAGGCGGACCCCCAACCACTGCGCCACCAGGGAAGCCCTAGAATGTGTAAGTTTTTCACATTCAGATATAACATGGTGCCAATAAAATTTGTATTTTACCCATAATAGCTACTTAACATTTTCTAAATATGTAATATAATTTTACCAATTCTCTACCCATTTATCTATGTTATACTACCACAATACACTTATTATGTTTATTCAACTACCTTGATTTTAGAAGATAGATTCTTCTCTTATTTATCTGTGTTCTGAAGACAGTCGTAAAAAGAAGTAACCATCCAGTGCTCAGTCAATGTCAGGAAAACCATGAGTTAGAGAACCATATCTGAGTATAAGAACTTCACCCTAATCAAGGAAAATTTCCTCTCTTTAAAGTAGGGGGATCTGGCAACAGGTGCCTAACTGGGTTTCAGAGCTGCCACCAGTTCACTGCCCTCATGGAATGCAGTGCTGCCTTGTGAGAATCTCAGCTGAACACCCAGGGGAATTACAGCACAAGGAGCAGAAACAAACAGACTCAGCTTAGGTCCTTAGAGCAACCAGTAGAGCCACAGCTATAGCACACTTATTTCCTACTTCCTTAACTGTACCTTTTTTTTTTTCCTATCAGTAACCCTTTAAAATGTAATAGTTATTTAATACTTCAAGCAATCCTTCATGCTCAGTGTCATACTTAGTATTTCCTATATTTTCCTGTCCTATCATCCAAAGATCATTCTTCAAATGTAGTTAAATGTCACATCATGTACAAATCTTCTCTGACTTCATAATCCACCCATACATTGAAACAGATCTAACATGTTGATAGTCACTTTTGCTTGTCTGGTAAAATATATAATAACCATATGAGAAATACAAACATCCAGTTTGTTGAATTTATAACCTTTGAACTAGTGTCAGTAAAATATCTACTCTTGAATAGGAGGTTAAAGGAATTCTTTTGAGCTAAATCTGCTACATTCTTCTTGTAACATAACTACATTCTCTTAAATTACCTTTTGGCTATGTGCTGAATAAGGTTCTTTCTCTCATCACGCAATTAACTTCACTTTTGATTCAGCTTTGACACTGGTAAAAAAGTCATGATTTGGGATTTCAAATTCTCAGTCTTCTTCCATGATGCATATATTGAGAGGATTTTTATGTCATCAGTTCTCTTAACTCCCTTTATGTTGATGATATTTACACACTGAAGAAACAGTTAAGAAAGTACTAGTTTTAGAATCTCTACTGTATAAAATTACTATCTACTGCAGTGTCCATTGCTTTCCATAAAGAAAAAACTTCCTTTAATAAGAACAATAAGTAACTTGCAAGCTGGTTAGGCCATTTTTCAACTAAGTAAATCAGGACAATGGAAATAAATTCTTACATGGTTGGTGAAGTATATTGTTTAGAGTAAGACAGATGCTTTCTCAAACTTATTAAAAAAGAGAGAGAGAGGCAACCTTTTTTTGTTCCTATTGATGGGTTTGTCCAACCATAAAAGATGAATTTCCTTGTACTTACCATTTCATTCTGCTGATTGTTACGAACATAGTGAAGGGGTAAATGCAAATTCTACTTTGAATATTTTTGAGAGCAAATTAAAAACAAAGTTTGAGAGTTTTTTAGGTCATTAAAATAAAAGGCAAAATACAGCTTGTAAAGAAACTTCATTAACCAAAACATATAAAAATATCATATACAGGTTAAGACCTTCAAGATGGCAGAGGAGTAAGATGTGGAGATCACCTTCCTCCCCATGAACACATCAAAAATACATCTCCATGTGGAACAACCCCTACAGAACACCTACTGAACCCTGGCAGAAGACCTAAGACCTCCCAAAAGGCAAGAAACTCCCCAGGTACCTGGGTAGGGCAAAAGAAAAAAGAAAAAACAGACAAAAGGATAGGGACAGGACCTGCCCCTCTGGGAGGGAGCTGTGAAGGAGGAAAGGTTTCCACACACTAGGAAACCCCTTCACTGGTGGAGACAGGGGGTGAGCGAAGGGCACGCTTCGGAGCCACAGAGGAAAGCACAGCCACAGGGGTGCAGAGGGCAAAGCACAGAGATTCCTTCACAGAGGATCAGTGCCGACCAGCACTCACCAGCCCGAGAGGCTTGTCTGCTCACCCTCCAGGGCAGGCGGGGGCTGGGAGCTGAGGCTCAGCCTTCGGAGGTCAGACCCCAGGGAGAGGACTGGGGTTGGCTGCGTGAACACAGCCTGAAGGGGGCTAGTGTGCCACAGCTAGCCTGGAGGTAGTCCAGGACAAAGTCTGGACCTGCCTAAGAGGCAAGAGACAATTGTTTCAGGGTGCGCAAGGAGAGGGGATTCAGAGCATCGCCTAAACGAGCTTCAGAGACGGGCGTGAGCTGCAGCTATCAGCGCAGACACCACAGATGGCCATGAAACACTAAGGCTGCTGCTACGGCCACTAAGAAGCCTGTGTGCAAGCCCAGGTCACTGTCCACACCTCCCCTGCCAGGAGCCTGTGCAACCCGCTACTTCCAGGGTCCCATGATCCAGGGACACCTTCCCCGGGAGAACACACGGTGTGCCTCAGGCTGTTGCAGTATCCTACCGGCCTCTGCCGCCACAGGCTCAGCCCTGCATTCCGTACCCCTCCCTCCCCGCCAACCTGAGTGAGCCAGAGCCCACTATCAGTCGCTACTTTAACCCCCTCCTCTCTGGGCGGGGAACAGAGGCCCTCAGTTGACTGACATGCAGAGGTGGGGTCAACTCCAAAGCTGAACCCCAGGAGCTGTGCAAACAAAGAAGAGAAAGGGAAATCTCTCCCAGCAGCCTCAGGAGCAGTGGATTAAAGCTCCACAATCAATGTGATGTACCCTGCATCTGTGGAATACATGAATAGATAAGGAATCATCCCAAATTGAGGAGGTGGACTTTTGGAGCAACTGTAGACTTGGAGTTTGCTTTCTGCATTTAATTTGTTTCTGGTTTTATGTTTATCTTACTTTAGTATTTAGAGTTTACCCTCATTGGTAGATTATTGATTTGGTTGCTCTCCTTTTTTTTTAAATATACTGATATATATATTTTTTTCCTTTTACTCTTTTTCTGAGTGTGTATCTGTATGATTTTTTGTGTAATTTTGTCTCTATAGCTTTGCCTTTACATTTGTCCTAGGGTTGTGTGTGCCTGTATTTTTTTTTTTTTTAGTATAGTTTTTAGTGCTTTTATCATTGGTGGATTTGTTTTTTGGTTTGGTTGCTCTCTTGTTTCTTTCTTTCTTTTTTTTATTACTTATTAATTAAAAAAATTTTTTAAAATAATTTTTTATTTTAATAACTTTATTTTCTTTTCTTCCTTTTTTCTTTCTTTTTTTCTCCCTTTTATTCTGAGCTGTGTGGATGACAGGATCTTGGTGCTCCAGCCGGGTGTCAGACCAGTGCCTCTGAGGTGGGAGAGCCAAGTTCAGGACGTTGGTCCACCAGAGACCTCCCAGCTCCACATAACATCAAAAGGCAAAAGTCTCCCAGAGATCTCCATGTCAACGCCAAGACCCAGCTCCACTCAATGACCAGCAAGCTACGGGGCTGGACTATATATGCCAAACCACTAGCAAGACAGGAACACAACACGACCCAGTAGCAGAAAGGCCGCCTAAAATCATAATAAGGTCACAGACACCACTGGACGGGGACCTGCTCAACAGACAGACAATATCCAGTCTCATCCATCAGAACACAGGCACTAGTCCCCTCCACCAGGAAGCCTACACAACCCACTGAACCAACCTTAGCCATTGGGGGCAGACCCCAAAAAACAACAGGAAGTACGAACCTGCAGCCTATGAAAAGGAGACCCCAAACACAGTAAGTTAAGCAAAATGAGAAGACAGAGAAACACACAGCAGATGAAGGATCAAGGTAAAAAACCACCAGACCAAACAAATGAAGAGGAAATAGGCAGTCTACCTGAAAAAGTATTCAGAATAATGATAGTAAAGATGATCCAAAATCTTGGCAATAGAATGGGGAAAATACAAGAAACGTTTACCAAGGACCTAGAAGAACTAAAGAGCAAACAAACAATGATGAACAACACAATAAATGAAATTAAAAATTCTCTAATAGGAATCAATAGCAGAATAACTGAGGCAGAAGAAGGGATAAGTGACCTGGAAGATAAAATAGTGGAAAAAGCTACTGCAGGGCAGAATAAAGAAAAAAGAATGAAGAGAATTGAGAACAGTCTCAGAGACCTCTGGGACAACATTAAACACAACAACATTTGAATTACAGGGGTCCCAAGAGAAGAATAGAAAAAGAAAGGGACTGAGAAAATATTTGAAGAGATTATAGTTGAAAACTTCCCTAATATGGGAAAGGAAATACTCAGTCAAGTCCAGGAAGCACAGAGTCCCATACAGGATAAATCCAAGGAGAAACAAGACGCATATTAATCAAACTAACAAAAATTAAATACAAAGAAGAAATATTAAGAGCAGCAAGGGAAAGACAACAAGTAACATACAAGGGAATCCCCATAAGGTTAACAGCTGATCTTTCAGCAGAAACTCTGCAAGCCAGAAGGGAGTGGCAGGACATATTTAAAGTTATGAAAGGGGAAAACTTACAACCAAGATTACTCTACCCAGCAAGGATCTCATTCAGATTTGATGGCGAAATCAAATCTTTTTCAGACAAGCAAAAGCTAAGAGAATTCAGCACCATGAAACCAGCTCTACAATAAGTGCTAAAGGAATTTCTTTAGATAGGAAACACAACAGAAGGAAAAGAACTTCAATAACAAACCCCAAACAATTGAGAAACTGGTAATAGGAACATACAAACCGATAACTACCTTAATTGTAAATGGATTAAATACTCTAACCAAAAGACATAGACTAGTGAATGGATACAAGAACAAGACCCGTATATATGCTGTGTACAAGAGACACACTTTAGACCTAGGGACACATACATACTGAAAGTGAGGGGATGCAAAAGATATTCCATGCAAATGGAAATCAACAGAAAGCTGTAGTAATTCTCATATCAGACAAGATAGACTTAAAGATTCTTACACGAGACAAAGAGGGACACTACATAATGATCAAGGGATCAATCCAAGAAGAAGATACAACTAGTGTAAATGTTTATGCACCCAAAATAGGAGCAGCTCAACACATAAAAAATTGCTAACAGCCATAAAAGGGGGAAATTGACAGGAACAGAATAATAGTAGGGGACTTTAACACCCCACTTTCACTAATGTACAGATCATCCAAAATGAAAATAAATAACGAAACACAAGCTTTATATGATACATTAAACAAGATGGACTTAATTCATATTTATAGGACATGCCATCCAAAAACAACACAATACACATTCTTCTCAAGTGTTCATGGAACATTCTCCAGGTTAGATCATATCTTGGGTCAAAAATCAAGCCTTGGTAAATTTCAGAAAATTGAAATCATATCAAGTATCTTTTCTGACCGCAATGCAATGAGACTATATATCAATTACAGGAAAAAAATCTGTAAAAAATACAAACACATGGAGGCTGAACATACACTACTAAATAACCAAGAGATCACTGAAGGAATCAAAGAGGAAATCAAAAAATACCTAGAAATAAATGATAATGAAAACAGGACGACACAAAACCTATGGGACACAGGAAGTGCAGTTCTAAGAGGGAAGATTATAGCAATACAATCCTACCTCAAGAAACAGGAAACATCTCAAATCAACAACCTAAATTTACACATAAAGTAACTAGAGAATGAAGAAGAAAAAAAACCCCCAAAGTTAGCAGAAGGAAAGAAACCATAAAGATTAGAAGAGAAATAAATGAAAAAGAAATGAAGGGAACCATAGCAAAGATCAATAAAACTAAAAGCTGGTTCTTTGAGAAGATAAACAAAATTGATAAACGATTAGTCAGACTCATCAGGAAAAAAAGGAGGAAGACTCACATCAATAGAATTAGAAATGAAAAAGGAGAAGTAACAACTGACACTGCAGAAATCATGATCAAAGATCAAAATCATGATCATGATCAAAGGATCATGAGAGATTACTACAAGCAACTATCTGCCAATAAAATGGGCAACCTGGAAGAAATGGACAAATTCTTAGAAACACACAACCTTCCATGACTGAATGAGGAAGAAATAGAAAATATAAACAGACCAATCACAAGCACTGAAATTGAAAGTGTGATTAAAAATTTTCCAACAAACAAAAGCCAAGCACCAGATAGCTTCATAGGTGAATTCTATCAAACATTTAGAGAAGAGCTAACGCCTATCTTTCTCAAACTCCTCCAAAATATAGCAGAGGGAGGAACACTCCCAAACTCACTCTACAATGCCACCATCTCCCTGATACCAAAACCAGACAAAGATGTCACTAAGAAAGAAAACTACAGGCCAATGTCACTGATGAACATAGATAGATACAAAAATGTTCAACAAAATACTCGTGAACAGAATCCAACAGCACATTGAATGGATCATACACCACGATCAAGTGGGGTTTATCCCAGGAATGCAAGGATTCTTCAATATATGCAAATCAAGCAATGTGATAAACCATATTAACAAATTGAAGGAGAAAAACCATATGATCATCTCAACAGATGCTGAAAACGCTTTCATCAAAATTCAACACCCATATATGATAAAAACCCTCCAGAAAGTAGACATAGATGGAACTTACCTCAACATAATAAAGGACATATATGACAAACCTACAGCCAACATTGTTCTCAATGGTGAAAAACTGAAACCATTTCCTCTAAGATCAGGAAAAAGACAAAGTTGTCCACTCTCACCACTATTATTCAACATAGTTTTGGAAGTGTTAGCCACAGCAGTCAGAGAAGAAAAAGAAATAAAAGGAATCGAAATCGGAAAGGAAGTAAAGCTGTCGCTGTTTGCAGAAGACATGATACTATACAGAGAATCCTAAAGATGCAAGCAGAAAACTAATAGACCTAATCAATGAATTTGGTAAAGTAGCAGGATGCAAAGTTAATGCACAGAAATCTCTTGCATTCCTATACACTAATGATGAAAAATCTGAAAGAGAAATCAAGGGAACACTCCCTTTTACCACTGCAACAAAAAGAATAAAATACCTAGGAATAAGCCTACTTTAGGAGACAAAAGTCCTGTATGCAGAAAGCTAGAAGACACTGATGAAAGTAATTAAATATGATACAAACAGATGGAGAGATATACCATATTCTTGGATTGGAAGAATCAACAATGTGAAAATGACTATACTACTCAAAGCAACCAAAGATTCAATGCAATCCCTATCAAACTACCAATGGCATTTTTCACAGAACTAGAACAAAAAATTTCGCAATTTGTATGGACACACAAAAGAACCCGAATAGCCAAAGCAATCTTGAGAAAGAAAAATGGAGCTGGAGAAATCAGGCTTCCTGACTTCAGACTATACTACAAAGTTACAGTAATCAAGACAGTATGGTACTGGCACAAAAACAGAAATATAGGTCAATGGACAGGATAGAAAGCCCCGAGATAAACCCATGCACATATAGTCACCTTATCTTTCATAAAAGAGGCAAAAATATACAATGGAGAACGACAGCCACTTCAATAAGTGGTGCTAGGAAAATTGGACAGCTAGATGTAAACGAATGAAATTAGAACACTCCCTAACACCACACACAAAAATAAACTCAAAATGGATTAAAGACCTAAATGTAAGGGCAGACACTATACAACTCTTAGGGGAAAACATAGGCAGAACACTGTATGACATAAATCAGAGCAAGATGCTTTTTGACCCCCCTCCTAGAGAAATGGAAATAAAAACAAAAGTAAACAAATGGAACCTAATGAAACAAAAGCCTTTGCACAGCAAAGGAAACCATAAAGGAGACGAAAAGACAACCCGCAGAATGGAGAAAATATTTGCAAATGAAGCAACTGACAAAGGATTAATCTCCAAAATTTACAAGCAGCTTATGCAGCTCAATATCAAAAAAGAAACAACCCAATCCAAAAATGGGCAGAAGAGCTACATAGACATTTCTCCAAAGAAGATATACAGATTGCCAACAAACATATGAAAAGACATTCAACATTACTAATCATTAGAAAAAGGTGAATCAAAAGTACAATGAGGTATCACCTCACAACAGTCAGAATGGTCATCATCAAAAAATCTACAAACAATAAATGCTGGAGAGGGTGTGGAGAAAAGGGAACCCTCTTGCACTGTTGGTGGGAATGTAAATTGATAAAGCCACTATGGAGAACAGTATGGAGATTCCTTAAAAAACTAAAAATAGAACTACCATATGACCCAGCAATCCCACTACTGGACATATACCCTGAGAAAACCATAATTCAAAAAGAGTCATGTACCACAATGTTCATTGCAGCACTATTTACAATAGCCAGGACATGGAAGCAACCTAAGTGTCCATCGACAGATTAATGTATAAAGAATATCTGGCATATATATACAATGGAATACTACTCATCCATAAAAAGAATTGAAATTGTGTTATTTGTAGTGAGATGGATGGACCTAGAGACAGTCATACAGGGTGAAGTAAGTCAGAAAGAGAAAAAGAAATACTGCATGCTAACACATATATATGGAATCTAAAAAAAAAAAAAACAAGGTTCTGAAGAACCTAGTGGCAGGACAGGAATAAACATGTAGATGTAGAGAATGGACTTGAGGACAAAGGGAGGGGGAAGCATAAGCTGGGATGAAGTGAGAGAGCGGCATGGAGCTATATACACTATCAAAGGTAAAATAGATAGCTAGTGGGAAGCAGCCACATAGTACAGGGAGATCAGCTTTGTGCTTTGTGACCACTTAGCAGGGGTGGGATAAGAAGGGTGGGAGTGAGGGAGATGCAAGAGGGATGATATATGGGGATATATGAATATGTATAGCTGATTCACTTTGTTATAAAGCAGAAATTAACACACCATTGTAAAGGAATTGTACTCCAATAAAGATGTTAAAAATATATATATCATATGCAAAGAGGCACTGGAAATGGAAGGTTGAGCGACTATATTACACAAAAGTAAATGAAATAATTGTAGCTTTTCAGTCTAAGAATGAGTAGCCAGAAGACAGCTACTGAAATGTTGGGGTGTTAAGAACAGACTGAAAGTATGGCTTCTACCAACAGGCATTTTTTTTTTGCGGTACGCGGGCCTTTCCCTGTTGTGGCCTCTCCCGTTGCGGAACACAGGCTCCGGACACGTAGGCTCAGTGGCCATGGCTCATGGGCCTAGCCGCTCCGTGGCATGTGGGATCTTCCCAGACCG
>NW_006769584.1:0-1176 GCF_000442215.2 Lipotes vexillifer | reverse complement strand
TTTTTTTTTTTTTTTTTTTTTTTTTTTGGCGGTACGCGGGCCTCTCACTGCTGTGGACTCTCCTGTTGCGGAGCACAGGCTCAGCGGCCATGGCTAATGGGCCCAGCCGCTCCGCGGCATATGGGATCCTCCCGGACCGGCGCACGAACCTGCGTCCCCTGCATCAGCAGGCGGACTGTCAACCACTGCGCCACCAGGGAAGCCCTGGAACAACTAATTTTAATGTAACTGTGTATGAAAAGTTAATTAACATGGTTTTTAGATTCCAGATTTCACATGACCTTTAAAAACTACCACTTATCAAGTTTTGGTGTAATAACAAGAATATGCACAATTATCAAGAAAGGCTATTAACATACTTCTCCCTTTTCCAACCGCGCATCTGTGTGAGACCAGCTTTTCTTCACAGACTTCAAAATAACATGTTGCAACAGATTGAATGCAGAGCACATATGAAGATTTTAGCTGATCTTCTGTTAAACTAGATATTAAAGAGATTTGCAAAAATGTAAAACAGTGCCACTCCCTAAATTAAAAGAAAAAATTTTATGGCTATTTTTTAAAATAAAATTTTTACTTATGTTTACATATTACTGGTTTATTATTGCTATCTGAAAATAACTTAGTAGATATTCAAAATTTTTCTTAGTTTTAATTTCTGATGTGGCAGAAACATAACTTAGATATAATCCATTTAAGCAAGAGCTCTTTAGGTTCCTCAGTAATTTTTAAGTGTAAAAGAGTTGTGAGACCATAAAGTTTAGAAACCCAAATTTTATCATCTCAACAATTAAAGCTATCATTTCTTTGTTCTTGTTATTTTAATGAGATAATTATTTTAAAGGAGAAATAAACTTTTTGTTATAATTTACTAATAATTTAGTTACTATAGTACAATTATATCAAACACCTATGTATTATTTTATTTTCGCCAGCATCCTATAAAGTATAAGTACTGTTATTCCGTTTGCACATAAGGAAATTGAGTCTCAAAAAGCTTAAGTAACTTGCCCAAGAGTGTAAGTGGTGGAGCCAGGATTTGAATCTGGCATCTTGACATCAGAGTACATATTCTTTTTTATTTTTTTAATTTTTTTAATTTTTGCTGTACGTGGGCTTCTCACTGTTGTGGTCTCTCCCGTTGCGGAGCACAGGCTCCGGACGCGCAGGCTCAGC
>NW_006769583.1:0-233 GCF_000442215.2 Lipotes vexillifer | reverse complement strand
GTTTGTGACCGGGTGTCCTCAGCGGTGTTCGTCACCCTGAGGCGTTGACAGGCTTAGATTTGGTTGCTTTAAGTAGGCGGCCGCATCACTAGAGCCACCGCACGCTTAGGGCCTCCTTGCAGGGGTAATTTACTAACACCAATTGTCTGAGTCCTTCCTCTTAGTCACTTCACGTCCTACGCCTCAGTTTCTCTTCTGTAAAATGGATATTCACTAGTAAATTCTCTGTGGAG
>NW_006769582.1:0-607 GCF_000442215.2 Lipotes vexillifer | reverse complement strand
GGAGGGAGGTGAGGTAAGGGAGCTGAGGGAGGGAGGGAGCTGAGGTGAGGAAGGGAGGGAGGTGCAAAGAGGGAGGTGAGGTGAGGTGAGGGAGGTGAGGTGAGGGAGGTGACGGAAGTGAAGTGAGGGTGGTTATGGAGGTGGGGTGAGGAAGGTGAGGGTGGTAAGTTGAGGGAGGTGAGGGAGGTGATGGGAGGGAGGTGAGGTGAGGGTGGTGAGGTGATTTGAGGGTGCTGAGGTGAGGTGAGGGAGGTGAGGGAGGTGGGGTGAGGGTGGTGAGGTGAATGAGGTGAGGGAGGTGAGGTGATGGAGGTGAGGTGAGGTGTTTGAGGTCAGGTGAGGGATGTGATGGAGAAGAGGCCAGGGAGGTGAGGTGAGGTGTGGGAGGTGAGGGAGGTGAGGTGAGGGAGATGAGGTTAGGGAGGTGAGGGATGTGAGGTAAGGGAGGTGAGAGAGTTGAGGTGAGAGAGGTGAGGTGAGGGAGGTGAGGGAGGTGAGGGAGGTGAGGGAGGTGTGGGTAATGAGGTGACAGAAGTGAGGTGAGGTGAGGGAGAGGAGTTGGTGGAGGTGAGGTGAGGGAGGTGAGGGAGGTGAACACCTCACCTGC
>NW_006769581.1:0-634 GCF_000442215.2 Lipotes vexillifer | reverse complement strand
TTTTCTGTATGTAAAGATGTCTGTAGGTTTGAAATTACTGGAAAGTCAGGTACTTTTCAAAACTCCATGTCAAAACCGTGCCAAAACGGCAGAGGAAACATCAAACTTCCATACAGAGGCCAAGCCGTACCCAGATCCAGGTCACCCCAAGTCCACATGTCATTTAGAGGCACTGTGGAAAGACTTATTAGGACGTCCCAATATAAAGGACTTCCCTTTCTTCCCTGTTGTGGATGACTTGGATGTGGTAGAAACAGCAGGACTTTGGAAGTTCAATTTTCCACATCATTCCACCAAAGAAACCTGTTAGAAATAATAAATGAATTCAGTAAAGATGCAAAATCAGCACACACAACGCAACTGCACTGCTAAACACTAATAATGAACCATCAGAAAGAGAAAAAAAACCCTATTTACCACTGCATCAAAAAGAACAAAATACCAAGGAATAAATATAACCGAGGAGGTGAAAGACCTGAAAACTTTAAGACACTCATGAAGACACTGAAGAAGACACAAGTCGGTGGAGAGACACCCCGTGCTCACGGAACGCAAGAATTAACTGCTGCTGCAATGTCCGTTCCACCCAAAGCGGTGCACACAGGGAAGGCAGGCCGTCCTGAAACTCCAACGG
>NW_006769579.1:0-1706 GCF_000442215.2 Lipotes vexillifer | reverse complement strand
CCCATGTCCCCTGCATCGGCAGGCGGACTCTCAACCACTGCGCCACCAGGGAAGCCCCAGACTGGTGATTTTTATACTAAATCATATCTCGAACTATGTTAGGAGTGATTGCTGACCTAATAGGGAACTACTAATGGTACTCAAAGGTAATTTATAATATATTGTTGCTTCTCTTATAGTAATAAATTTAGCTTGCTTTGATATTTGTAGGATTAAAATTCAACCTTGAGACTTTCTACCACTATACTTTTTAATAGTAGTGGTTAATTGGGAACTCACTGTGAAATACTTTTTTTTTTTCTATAGAGCCTCATAGAACTACTTATGCTATAGGAAAGAGGGTTTTATGGAAGGGGATAAAGATTAATCTGACAGTAGTATGTAATACATTGGAATAGAGAGGAATTGAAGAAAAGCAAAGCTTGTAGGAAGAAGGCTGTAGTAGTCTAGACCTCCACTAGTGGTAACCAGAAATAGGGAGACGGTCAGATTGTTCTGGGAACAATCAACAGTACTTAGTACCTTCCTTGACATAGGGGGAACAAAGGAAGAGACAAAGAGGAGTCAGGAGGTAGATGTAATAATAGCAATAAGAAGAAAATTAAAAAGAATGGTTAACATTTATTGAGCAGGACTATTTGCCAGGTTTAGCTCTGAGCACCTTGTATGTATGTATTCAGCATTTGTCCGGAGGCACAGAGAGATTAAGTAACTTGCCCAAAGCCAGGCAATTTTTGAGTGGTAAATTTAAGATTGGAACCCAGGCAGTTTGGTTATAAAGTTTGTGCTCCTAAGCAGCATGCTGTCCCTGTGACTTAAATATGATGGAATCAGCAAAGAAAATAAAAAAGCTTGAGTCCATGGTGTGGAGAAAGATCAGTGAACTGCAGTTTTTAATAAGTTGTTTGAAGTGATGAGGGAAGCATTTAAGCAATTAAGTAGAAATGGCTAGTAAGAAACTAGAGATATGACTGAATCTTTTTCTTTTCTCCAATTTTACATATATTTATCTGTGTCCTGTGCTTAACATCAGATAAACATAGGTGAATAAGACATGGGAAAAAATCCTTCATTAAATGTCTAGTGACTATGATAATTTACTATGAATTAAACTTTCTCTTTGGGTACAGTGTTAACCTTTTCTTTTTTAATTAGAAATATTTTAAGCATGGAGCAACAAATAAATACAATTGTAATAAAGGCCTAGGTACCCACTACCCAGCAATTTTTAAACAAAATAAGCATAGTTTTAATCAAGATTTTCTGTATTTTTCTTCTGTCCTCAGGAGAAACCACTTTCCAGACTTTATCATTCCCATGTATTTTATTATTAAATTTAAAGAATTCTCTTATATATTCTGGATACAAGTCCTTTGCTAGCTGTATATATGCGTTGCGGATATTTTCTCCCAGTCTGTGGCCTGCCTTTTCATTTTCAGTGTTTTTTGAGGAAGAGAAAATTTCATGCTTTTGATGCAATTGTAAATCATTTTAAAATTCAGTTATATTTCGTTGCTAGCATACAGAAATACATTTGATTTTTTTTAAATTGATTTACAATGTTGTGATAGTTTCAGGCGTATACAGGTCTGTTTCTTAACATTCTTTTTTTTTTAAACATCTTTATTGGAATATAATTGGTAACAATGGTGTGTTAGTTTCTGCTTTATAACAAAGTGAATCAGCTATACATATACATGTATCCC
>NW_006769578.1:0-1846 GCF_000442215.2 Lipotes vexillifer | reverse complement strand
CTTTCCCTTCCTTTCTTCCTTCCTTCCTTCCTTCCTTTCTTTATTGCACAGTCTTGGGACCAATTTAATATGAGGATCAAAATCAACATGTGACAGTGTAAAAAAAAACAAAACAGAACCAAAAAACCTTCCAAATTCATTGAATGCAAATTTTCAGGTTACAAAGTTCTATTATAGAATGACATCAACAATGTAAAAAACTATGTAGATCAAAAATTCTGAAATATCAGTAAAGCTTATCATTGGGTGATTTAGATCTTCTTTATATTAATCTTTATTTCCACACATTCCAGAATAGGTTTAAGTTAAAACAGAAAACACATGTTGCTTAAAAATAAAAAGGATTGACTCTGGAGTTAATGAGAACTTTGTTCAAGTCCTAGGTCCATTGAAAATGGATTTTAAATGTAAAACAGTTGATTTCAATGAGACTATTCTTAGACTCAAGTGAGACAAAGGGTGCAGAGACAAAAGCTCTTTAAAAATATATATATAAAGGGATTATAAGCAGTCTCTCAAACATCCCAAGGGCACATGGCAGCAAAGCCAGAAGTGAGTCCTGTGCTTAACTACCTGCCCCTGGATCATTAGCACGCGGTGGGTACTGGTTCTCAGAGCAAAGCAAGAGTCTAGTTGCTAGAACTAAACTGTAAAGTCAGAGTAGGAAATGCAAGGTTTATGTAGGGCTGAATTTCTTGAGCTTACTTACTCTCTCCCTACCCTTGACAAGGTTGGCTCCAGAAAAGGGACCCAGACTGAGACTGCAAAAATGATTTCTCAGCAATGAGACTGGAGAATTGTGGAAAAAGGCAACCAGTAGATTATTATAAAATTTATAAATGTTCTTTTTAAATAATGAGATGTTGCAGACAGTTTCCAATGATGTTTTTTAGCTTAACAGGACTCTTATAGGCAATTTCAATACTTATGTTTTAGGACATAAACCTGCCTTTAGTTTGTATGATAATGAGCCATGGTATGACAAATGTACCTTGGCAGTCCGCTTAGACAGTGGAATCCCAGTGGCAAGTACCAGCAGGAGAAGCAGGTGTATGAATGATCCAGGGATCAAGCAAAGCAAGTGATCCATCTGGCAGTTTCTCATCATCTAGAAAAACAAAATTACTGATGAGAGGGGGTATGGAGTATGAGGGTCAGGGAAAGAAAAACAAGCTGTAGGGCTATGATCCATGAAGCAGGATTGCCTAAAAGCCCAGCTTGAGAAGCAGTGCAGTATTCTGGACACAGTAAGGAAAGCAAAGCAGTCGGTTCCTTGGTTCAGCTTGCTCCCCCATGTGCTTTAGTGATGCCATTAGCAGCAGTAATACCAAACTCAAGCCTAAGAGCACTTTTACTTCCCTTTCCCTCCTTTCCACAGGAGTATGCGTCTTCAGCCACATTTGGCTTTAAAGAACTGGGAGCTGTTCAAACTGTTCCAAGCAAAGGTTTTCTTGTAAGACTTCAACAAAGAACTCCTGAGAAGTTAAGAGGAACTGCAGTAGAGTAAGGCTTTATGGGCAATCTAATCAGTACTAAGACAAAACGGTCTTGTGATTCGTCATGACATCCATATTTCTTTCTATGCCTATTTATTTCTATACTCTGATCTCTCATTATACTTGCACTGCTTATTCACAGCTTTTGGGTCCTCAAATTTCAGCTTAAACATGGCTGTGTCTTATCCTAGCCACCTGGGATGTGGGTAGGACAGATGTGCTTGAAAGGGATGTGACCAGGATAGTCAATAACTACTACTCGCTTTGTTCATTAAAAATTGCAACCTGGGCTTCCCTGGTGGTGCAGTGGTAGAGAGTCCGCCTGCCGATGCAGGGGACACGGGTTCGTG
>NW_006769577.1:1341-2867 GCF_000442215.2 Lipotes vexillifer | reverse complement strand
GCACGAAGAGCCTTTCATCGCCATGGCTCAGAATAAAAGGGAGAAATATAGAAAGAAAGAAAGTAGAAGATAAAATAAAGTAAAGTTATTAAAATAAAAAATAATTATTAAGAAAAAAATTCTTTTAAGTAGTACAAAGAAAAAAAAAAACGGACAGACAGAACCCAGGACGAATGGTAAAAGCAAAGGTATACAGACAAAATCACACACAGAAGCATACACAAACACACTCGCAAAAAATAGAAAAAGGAAAAAAATGTATATATCAGTGCTTCCAAAGTCCACCTCCAAATTTGGGATGATTCGTTGTCTATTCATGTATTCCACAGATGCAGGGTACATCAAGTTGATTGTGGAGATTTAATCCGCTGCTCCTGAGGCTGCTGGGAGAGATTTCCCTTTCTCTTCTTTGTTCGCACAGCTCCCGGGGTTCAGCTTTGGATTTGGACCTGCCTCTGTGTGTAGGTCGCCTGAGGCCGTCTGTTCCTCGCTCAGACAGGACTGCGTTAAAGGAGCAGCTGACTCGGGGGCTCTGGCTCACTCAGGCCGGGGGGGAGGGAGGGGTACTGAGTGCGGGGCGAGCCTGCGGCGGCAGAGGCGAGCATGACATTGCACCTGCCTGAGGTGCGCCGTGTGTTCTCCCAGGTAAGTTGTCCCTGGATCACGGGACCCTGGCAGTGGCGGGCTGCGCAGGCTCCCGGGAAGGGGAGGTGTGGAGAGTGACCTGTGCTTGCACACAAGCTTCTTGGTGGCTGCAGCAGCAGCCTTATCGTCTCATGCCCGTCGCTGGGGTCCGCGCTGATAGCCGCGACTCGTGGCCATCTCTGGAGCTCCTTTAAGCGGCGTTCTTAATCCCCTCTCCTCGCGCACCTGGAAACAAAGAGGGAAGAAAAAGTCTCTTCTCTTCGGCAGCTCCAGACATTTTCCTGGAGTCCGTCCCGGCTAGCTGTGGCACACTAGCCCCCTTCAGACTCTGTTCACGCAGCCAACCCCAGTCCTCTCCCTGGGATCCGACCTCCGAAGCCCGAGCCTCAGCTCCCAGCCCCCGCCCGCCCCGGCGGGTGAGCAGACGAGCCTCTCGGGCTGGTGAGTGCTGGTTAGCGCCGATCCTCTGTGCGGGAATCTCCCCGCTTTGCCCTCCGCGCCCCTGTGGCTGCGCTCTCCTCTGTGGCTCCGAAGCTTCCGCCCTCCGCCTCCCGCAGTCTCCGCCCGCGAAGGGGCTTCCTAGTGTGTGGAAAGCTTTCCTCCTTCACAGCTCCCTGCCACTGGTGCAGGTCCCGTCCCTATTCTTTGGTCTCTGTTTTTTCTTTCTTCTTTTGCCCTACCCAGGTACGTGGGGAGTTTCTTGCCTTTTGGGAGGTCTGAGGTCTTCTGCCAGCGTTCAGTAGTAGATGTTCTGTAGGAGTTGTTCCACGTGTAGTTGTATTTCTGACGTATTTGCGGGAGGAAGGTGATCTCTGTGTCTTACTCTTTCGCCATCTTGAAGCTCCTGGTATATATATTTTTTTTTTTTTTTTTTTTTTTTT
>NW_006769577.1:0-1101 GCF_000442215.2 Lipotes vexillifer | reverse complement strand
TTTTTGCGGTACGTGGGCCTCTCACTGCTGTGGCCTCTCCCACTGCAGAGCACAGGCTCCGGAAGCGCAGGCTCAGCGGCCATGGCTCACGGGCCCAACCGCTCCGTGGCATGTGGGATCTTCCCGGCCCAGGGCACGAACCCGTGTCCCCTGCATCGGCGGGCAGACTCTCAACCACTGCGCCACCAGGGAAGCCCTCTCCTGGTGTATTTTGTATTAACATGATCTAAGGAATTGTTGATTTTGTTTCCTGCCAGTCTCTTGATTTCGCTGTGGTGATCTTTTTTTTCCACCAGGTTTCTGAAGTTCCTTATACGTTTGACTCTTTTCTGTGCTTATTTCCTTAGAGTTTTAATTAGAGGATCAAATTATTAGCATTGTTATCTTTTGCTTTTCGTTACTCATGACTCTTATCTATTTGGTATTGTTGTGTATAGCTCTGTACTGGCTATGTGTTCTTGTCCAGATTTTTTTCTAGTTTTTAAATCAATAGACATTTTTAAAGAACAGATTCAGGACCACAGAAAATTAAGCAGATAGTGCAGAGAGTTCCCATACAGCCACTCTCTTCTTCCAGTTAGTTTCTCCTATTATTAACATCTTGTATTGGTTCAATGGGCAAAAGTTCATTTGTTATAATTGATCAACTAATAGTGATACATTATTATTGACTATTGTCCACTCTTTATAACACATTTCACTTTTTGTGCTTTACACTTCTATAGTGGCTGACAAAGGCATGACGTCATCTACTCACCAACAGAGCATCATGCAGAAGAGTTTCACTGCCCTAAAAATCTCCCGTGCTCCACCTGTCCATCCCTCAAAACCTCACTTTGAGCCCGTGACAACTCTGAACTTTTTACTCTCTCCAGAGTTTTGCCTTTTCCAGAGTATAATTTTGACGGAATCCTACAGTATGTAGGCTTTTCATTTATTTATTTATTTATTAACATCTTTATTGGAGTATAATTGCTTTACGATGGTGTGTTAGTTTCTGCTTTATAACAAAGTGAATCAGTCATACATATATCCCCGTATCTCTTCCCTCTTGCGTCTCCCTTCCTCCCACCCTCCCTATCCCACCCCTCTAGGTGGTCA
>NW_006769576.1:0-8489 GCF_000442215.2 Lipotes vexillifer | reverse complement strand
AGCACAGGCTCTAGGCGCATGGGCTTCAGTAGTTGTGGCATGCGGGCTCAGTAGTTGTGGCTCATGGGCTCTACAGCACACAGGCTTAGTTGCTCCGCAGCATGTGGTATCTTTCCAGACCAGGGATTGGACGTGTGTCCCCTGCATTGGCAGGTGGATTCTTAACCACTGCACCACCAGGGAAGTCCACAGTATTTTTTGTTAAAGTACCTGAATCTAGTCAAGCCTCTAGACCTAACTCTTTTTCTTAGAAGGGAGGAGAAACTATTATAAATTGAAAGAGATATAAGAGCTGGACCAATGAAATGCAGTGTGAAGACATTGTTTGAAATCTAATTGGAAGAATCGAACCAAAAGAATCAAAGCATTTTGGGACTTCCCTGGTGGCGGAGTGGTTGGGAGTCTGCCTGCCAATGCAGGGGACACGGGTTTGAGCCCTAGTCCGGGAAGATCCCACATGCCGCGCAGCAACTAATCCTGTGCGCCACAACTACTGATCCCGCGTGCTACAACTACTGAAGCCCACATGCCTAGAGCCTGCGCTCTGCAACAAGAGAAGCCACCGCAAAGAGAAGCCCACGCACAGCAATGAAGACCCAACGCACCCAAAAATAAATAAATAAAATAAATAAATTTATTAAAAAAAAGAATCAGAGCATTTTGATACAATCATGGAGCATTAAGCACGAAAGAGGTATTCTATGATATTAAGGAATGATTGTTATTTTTCTTGTGATGATGATATTGTGGTTATTTTTTAAAAATCTCTGCCTATTGAAGATACATACATATATATTCACAGGTAAATGATATGATAATTGTTATTTTTGGTGAAGATGATATTCTAGTTATATATATATATATATATATATATATATATATATAAGTCTTTTTCTATTGAAGATACATACAGATAAATTCACAGGTGAGTGTTATGATGCTTAGAATTTCCTGTATAGCTCTCCAGCCAAAAAAGAATGTGTATGTGTGTGTGTGCTTGTGTTAAAGGGATAGAAAATGAAAATAACAGGATATTGATAAGTCTCGAAGCTGAGGAAGGATATGTAGGGATTTATTATACTCTTCTCTTAACCTTTTGTAAGTTTGAAATTTTTCCAAATGAGCCTTTAAATTTATAGGCTGATACATTTTTAGAATTTCATCTTAGCTCACACATTAAAGCACCATGCTCCCTGGGATGGAAGGCCAACCGAGCCTTCCATCATCACTCATTTAGCACCTACTGTGCCCCCAGCCAGGCAGCTCTAAGACACCGAGCTCATTAGCAACCATTCCTAATGTAGCCTTTGACACTTGGATGCATTTCTTTTTATCTAATCAATTTTGCAAAATCATGATCACCATGAGATTCTTATTTGAGGTTAGCACAATTTGAGAAACAATTCAATGTGTCATTTTTGACCTCGTATCAAATCGCAAGTATTTTTAATTAATATATAGACACATATAAAGGCAGCATCAATTGTTATTAACTAAGTTAATGAAAATTTATACAATGAAACAGCTCACCTCTCTCAATCTTCTTTGGCTTCAGTTCCTTTGGTCTTTCCAATCTGTTAAGCACCGTTAAGGCTATTTTTGGAATCTCTCATTACTTCCAAATAAGGAGTCTCAGTTCTTTAATACTTTGAGTCTAGCAAAAACAGCATGTACCTGAGAATCAGGAAATGGAAACTCATGCCCAAGACTCTGCCAGCATGAAGTTTGTGACTTGAGAAAGTCACTTCTCTGCTCTGAGTCTTGGTCTCCGAATGTAGGAAGTAAGGCTAATTGTATCTGTCACACATTTTATAAGGATTATAGAATATTATACCGACCTCTATATTATGAGGATTATGCAAAAATATACAAGACGTGAAAAGTAATGTTTAATCACTTGAGAGGCAGGAACTGACACCTCAAGACACCTGAGACCTCGGTTCAAGCCTTCCTACTCTCACAGCAGAAATATCCATGCTCTGGGCCACCTTCATGTTCATTTGGATACTGCAGTTCTTGTGCCTCTGAGAACACTGTGAGGGATAGATACAGTGGCAGCATGTCCTAGAGGCATCTGGGGTGATGCGTGGCTAGGCTTACACCCAGTTAACCCCAGAGATGGTTAAACAACTTTCCCCCACCATGTTCTTCACCTCGGCGACCAGTGATGGTGCCTCACTGCAGCACTGCAATTCAGTGAGGACATATCAGAATTCCGGGGGGTGTCTTTGTATAAGCTCCCCTTGATAGCACTTCTCTAAGACTTCCTTTGTTGTATAACGCCAGTACCGCTGATGCAAAATATCAAAGGAAATAAATCTGCCCCTCACATCCCGCACCAAGTCTATGACCGTAGTGCATTCAAGCAACAGACACAAGCATTCACCCCAAGACCATTCTCTATGGGCAAGGAAATCCGATGATCCAAATAAGAGGGGGTCAGGAAAGGAAGTGAATGTCTTATCTAACAGGATCATGAAAACCTTGAAAGTGGCACCCAGGAGGACTGGAGGGGTGTTAAGGATGAATAGAACATTGTATAAAGATGAATAGTGGCCGTCCCTGCAGTGTTGAGTTAAACCAGTGGCCGAGAGCCACCTCGGATAACTTCCCTGGAAACTCAGCCTCATGAGCTGAGCCCTAAAGGACATGGGTAGGCAGGTGGCCTCGGACCTTCCAGTGAATGAGTCTAGAATAAGTGTCAGTGTCTCAGAGCTCACATCTGTTCGCAACACCAGCCTTGAGTCAGCCCTGGTTTGCCCACCCCCAGGCCACCCCCCTGTCCCAGCACCCCCAGGCCTTACGCAGCCTCCCAGTGCCCCCTTCCCCTGCCTGATGGGGTGAGACCACTGTGATCTGAGAACAATTCCTTCCACATACGTGATACTGGATTTCGGTTCTTTCTAATAAACAGGAGCAGATCTCTACCCGGTCAGCCTGCCCCTTCCCATTCTCACTCTGAATTAGACTTAGAACCTTACAAAGTTGGAGGGGTCTCCAGATCCCTTGTATCCCTTGTATCCCTCCAGATCCCTTGTATCCCTCCAGATCCCTTGTATCCCTTGGCTCTGTTCTGCTCAGACCCTGAGCAAAAATCTCGCCATCCCCTCCTCAAACATGAATAATTCCATGTGCATTCTGGTTTCTCTCCAAAGCTTTCTGTGTAGCTTCCCTCCCTGGATTTTCGGTACGCACAGAGCAGTGTTGAAAACACCCAGTCGCAGCTGCGATCTGGGCATTTGGAGAGCTCTGGGTTCCACATAGCAAGGTGGGGCGATGGATGGGCCGCCGAACTAGAGCGCATCTGATGAGCTGGAATGAATGCACGGCACCCTCCAACCTCCCGAGTGGAGCGGAACTGTGCAGTCAGAGAACCAGATCGGAGTCGGAGGCAGCTCCAGTTCTGATGAACCTGGGGTCAACTTCCGCCTGGACACCCAAATGAAGGGCACACGGAAGAGAAAATCTCCATGGGGAGATTTTGATCCTTAGGCAGACAGCCAATGAGGAGGCTTCTCTGATGCAAAGAAAATGTGGAGCACAGGCTGCTGCTGCAGAATGCAGGTCCAGAACCTCCCCTCCCATTCCTGACACCTGAACCCTCACCTTGCCCACCCCCTCCCTTTAGGGTAAGAACCTCAGATGGCAGAGTTAATTACAGACCGAGCCACTCCTGTTGCAGCCTCTTCCCTGTCCGTTCTACACACTGGGAAGGGGTAGAGGATGCTTTCTTCCAGTATCAGTCCCCAAATAGATACTCTCTATACAAACATTAGTTAGAATTTTTTTATCATAGCAGGTACGATAAATAAAACTTTTCCACCTTACGTGTGATGTTGAGGTTTTTCTCCAAAATTAAAACCCATGGGGACAGACCTCCCCACAGTGTGCTGAGGGCAGTGAAAGTGCCCATCATACCCTCATGTGGCCATGACAAACGATGGACAGCACATAAACTCACAGACAACACTGCAAAATCACCTCTCCCCAGCTTCTCTGAGGGCAGCATCTCCATTCCTGAGCCTCTGGATGGCCATTCCCAAACTCACCATGAGCTGGAAGGATGAAAATATCTCCTGCCCCAAGGGAGAGGCTGGAGTAACTCTGACATTTCAGGCAGCCAATTCAAGAGTCACCAAATCCCAAATCTCAGGGCTCCTCGGGTGTCAGAGGATGTCTATCAGGATAAAGTATCTGCAGAGTAGCGGGCAAAGAGGTGAAGCCTGGGAAGAACAATTTCACCACGATTTTAGTTACGGCTGGGAGAATGCCACAGCATCGTCTAATTGGTGTTAACATTTCATTGCTCCCAAAATATTATTGGGCGAGCATTTTGTCTGGTTTCCTTAAGAAGACAAACGAAATAGAAGCAGGTTCACCACTGAAGAAGTTTGCATTTGGCTGGCCAGGAAAAAAGACCCAGGATTAGGTAAAAACCAAAGGTCAAACAGCGTAGTAATCCCTGTAAGGTCGTTGGGAGGTCTGTGAACCAGACCAGAAAAAGCTGCATAAAAAGACAGTTTGAGCTTATTCAGGGCTAACACTTATTTAGCTATTACTATGTGCCATGCCCTATGGTAAATTCCTCACCAGGCTTTGAGAAAGATGCTATTATTATCTCCATTTTACAAAGGAGTAAAAGACACTTAGAAACATTGTCACCAAGGGTCAGCTAGGCCACGATGAAATTAGGCATCACCCGGACCTCTCTGATTCGAAAGCCTGTTTCTCTAGCCACCATATTATTATTACTTAGTCTCCCATAATGTCACCATCCTCCAAGAGGCCACAGGGGAGAGCGAAAGGGCTAAAATGGAGTTGAAAGTAGAAGAGGGGAAGAGATTTGCCCAAAGAGATGGTGTCCTGTCCTAGTTTGAAAGCAAGCATTTCCTTTCTAACTACAGTGACGTTCATTTTTTTCCCTGTGCTCATCTACGTTTCCAAAATTTCTCTGATGAACACATAAAGGTGTATAAAAAATTGCAGGCAGTATTGTATTAAAATTGTCAGTGGGGCAGATTCGGAGAGCTTCTAAGCAGAGGGATCAAGGTTCATAACATTCTGCCAATGGCATCACTTCACACCATGGAGGAGAATACTGGGGTCCCAAAACAGGAGGCGCTTTGCTCAGCGACACAGCAAGATGAGGGCAAAGGGGTGAGAAACCAGGGATGCACCTGGTGGGGGCTTTTTCCATGTCACCGTGTTTTGCTGAATTTTCCCAACAGGGAAGCATCAGGAAGCCAGGGACAGTTCAGGAAGATTAGCAGGGTGGCAGAGTGGAGGGTGGAACGGAATTGGGAGCGGCTGCCAGGAGAGAAACTACTGTTAAGAAAGGGATGGCCAGGTTCCAGACTTGGCCTCAAGCGGGAGGCTTAGGGACAAGGGGCAGCAAAGAGAAAATGTCAGACCACAGTGAAGGAAGGCATGACAGAACCCAGAAACCGGGTGTGTCTACAGCATGAAAGAGTGACAAGGGTGAGAGACGTGTGTCTGTTCTGGAATAGAAGGCAGTGGTGCAGTAGTTGACCTTCCTGACTGGTCTATGACCCAGATATCAACCAATGTTGAACTCCAAAATCCTGAAAGCCAAGAGCAGAAGCACCTGCTGCCTCCCAGTCTGCCTCCACTGCCACAGTTCAGGACACTAAATTGGCAGTTCTCAACATCTCCCTTCAGCTACACGCCCGACATTTGTTATTTCCATATACATGCCCCTCAGATTTTGATGAAATCATTAAAAAAAATTTGTGGAAGTAAAATGCTACCCAATATTTTATTGTTGCAGCTATTAGAAGAAATTTCATTGTGGGAAGTGGCTGTTGTAAGATAGTCCCTGTGGCTCCTGGTGTGTTATCTGTACCCCTGACCATTTTTCTCCAGTTCAAGAATGTACATCAGAACATAAGTCAGTAAGTTTTCATAGAGACATAATCTTGAATCTAGCTCAATTTATTGAAAAATTGATAAGCATTGATTCTTTCACTATTGTTACAATGAATGACTTGTGAGCCCCACTCTACCTCATCAAGACTGTGTCTCTGGATGGCCCACTTGGGGATCCTTAACCTCCTAGCTATCTCCTGACCACTAGGGGGCAGTTGCTTAGGCATCTTCCTAACCTGGACACTACCCTGACCTCAGTCATTTTCTGACTTCCCATCTCCTGATAGATGCCAGACACTGTCCATCCCACCGACCCCCAACATTCTGGTTCCATGGATCCACCCTCCAGATCAGAATCATTGACTTTCTTCCATCAACTCATTTGCCCTGATCCTCAACCTCTCCACCCATTCCACCTTGAGCAGGGATAGTATGGCATCATATGGATTATTCAATATTCTCCATGACATAGTCATTAGTAAGATGGTAAGGGGAGATATTGGTTAATGAAAGAAAGATACGGTAACAGGCAACAGAGAAGCTAGAGCTACAAAATGGCTAAAGGGAATGAACATAAGAGAGCTTGCAAAACAGTAAACACATAGACTGCAGGCTCCCACCCCCACCTACCTTCTCAAGGGTCATCCCCACATATGACACTCATGCTCTTTCCATAACAGTTTCTCATGCGGCCCCTGGTCTGCCGTGTTACTCTGTTCCAAACAGCTGTGCTCTCACTTTACGTCCCCGGCAGAAATAATTAGGTGAACAATGCATAGCTCAATTCCCTTTGTCCAAACGCACTTTAACAATTTTTATATGGTTTCACCCTAACCAACGGCCAATACTCCCCCAGCGCTACTCACTGCTCAGATGGCCCAGTCTCATTTAGATGCAACACAGAGAGAAATGGGATCCCAAATAAGGGGATTCTGTTTTCCAGGAAAATTATGGCTTTGGAGCTTGGAATAATTGATGGCCTTCAAGCAGAGATTTTTCCATTAGGAAACTGGAAATATGCTTATAGGAGGAATTTAAGTAGTCCCAGACATTATTATTAATATTATACTTATTTTATCCTTGTAAGCAAGGGAACCCTGGTATGAATTTATCAAAACTTTCCAAGACCTGTTCATGCAATGACCATATTATCCCAACTGAACTGACCATTAAATATACTTCTGGGAGCAAGAGGACAGAATATTTGAATTCAGGAAGGGTCTTAGGCATAAAAAAGTTAAAGTATATAACTTTTATATCTGTGGTCTGAGCACATTTTCCCAACCATTACACAGGGAGAAATTTCCTGGCATAATCAATATTGTCGTTTCCTTCAACTGTTGAATTAACACTTCAGATTTCCACCTTCCACAGTCTTTAAAGGAGGAAGCCATATGTACTCACCACCTGAATTATGTAATTTGTAGCTTGAAATCAGTCTTTCTTCCTTTTCTTTGATTGATTTTTATGTCTAAGCAGATTTTTCGGACACTCTTTAACTTGAATCTGAATCATGGAGCCTGAGAGACCCAGCCAGGTGATAAAAGGATGAGAGAGTCACACACCAGATTAGAAAGCTTCTCCCTTGTGTTCTGCCCCATCAGCAATAGCCCATGCCCACTTCACAAGAGACCTAAGGAACAAGCTGAAATAAGAAGGAAAACATTCTTTCATAGGGAAGCGTGATCTCTTGCAAAGTACCCCTCAGATCACTCTAACTTAAGGTGTTTGCTTAACTGTGAGACAGATGTAAATGAATCGGGGGGAAATTGGATCCACGATTGGACCTCAGAAATAAGATCATCACTGTCGTTTTACAGATGAGTATAACAGGGTCAGGGAGGGAAGGCAGGATGTTTGTGTGAGTCCAGGACCCGTGATCACATAACATCCCCCAACCCGAGTTGGTTGGCACCCCCCTCCCCAATCCCAGTAACTACATCACTTATTCATCCTTCATTCACTCAGTGTTTATTTAGCATCTAATAGGCACCGGGCCTTCATAATCACGATGTGGTTGCTACTGAGGAAGCTGCTGGACTAACAGGGGAGAGAAACACACAACTGCCAGCCCTGTGAGGACAGTGGATTTGAGCCCAGCAGGTCACAGCAGGGAACGCAGGTGGAAAGCCATTGCAGTGACCTCTGGGAGCAGTGATGAGGGCCTAAGCCCTGATCATCACAACAGAGAGGAAGGGAGGAGCTCAAGAAACATTTCGCAGGTAACACAGCAGACTTGCTGATTGACAGGATGAGGGAGGTAATGCCAAGGGGGCTTTTGAATGCAACCCCCCAACCCAGAATTTCCTTGTCTTGAGTGCCTGGTCACCTAAATAAGAATTGGGATGTAGTGAGGAAAATTGACAGGTTATCCAGAATGGAAGTTAAAATGGGAAAAGTAAGAGAGAGCCACACACAAATACCGTGAAAGGGGACAGGAAGGAGAGATTCGCTCCAACTGGGAAGGCTTCCTGACAGAAGTGACCTCTGGGGCTTCCCTGGTGGCGCAGTGGTTGAGAGTCCACCTGCCGATGCAGGGTACGTGGGTTCGTGCCCCGGTCCGGGAGGATCCCACATGCCACGGAGCGGCTGGGCCCGTGAGC
>NW_006769575.1:0-772 GCF_000442215.2 Lipotes vexillifer | reverse complement strand
TCTACACACGCCTGATACTCCTACGGAGACATATATATACCTAGGTTTTAAGATTCCTACCAGGCAGGTCTATTCCTATGCATTGAATATTGGGTGTTGAGTCGATTTTGTGGAGCAAGGAGTAGATCTTTTCTATTACGTATTTGGCTTCTGGAACGGTATCTGTGCTGATTTCAATCTCTGGTTTTATGCAGCACCCCCACTCAGCTTTCCCCTTACGCAAGCATAAGTTTGTTTTCTAAATGAGAGACTCTCTTCTGTTTTGTAATTCCTTCCATGTGTAGAAAAGTTTACAATCCGTCTATTAGTGATACCGTATGATGTTTCTTTTTCCGTGTGACTTATTTCACTTGGAATCATCGTACCTAAATCCACTCACTAAGATGCTACAGGCCTGATGACATTGATTTCATTGCTGACTGATATTCCATGGCACGTAAGTGCCACAACTTGGTGATCCATTTTTTCCTTTCGTGGGTATTTATCTTGTACCGTGGACGACGTTCCTGTAAAGAGGGCAGCCCCAAACTTTGAGGTGGCTCTGTCTTTTCGATTTCTGTTTCCCTAAGCCTAGTGCCTGAGGCTATGTAACTTTTTTTTTCGATGTTTCAGGAAATACCATACGTTTCTCCAGGGTGGCTGTTGGCAGTTTACATCCCACCCATCAGCAAAACAACGCTCCCTGTTCTCCCTGGCCTGTCCTGCCTTTTGGATTTTACACTTTTTTGAGATGGCCTTTTGACCGGGGGGAAGTGAGAGTTCATTGTAGCAC
>NW_006769574.1:0-1893 GCF_000442215.2 Lipotes vexillifer | reverse complement strand
AGCCCCCCCCCCCCCATTTCTTGATTACAGGAAATAGGCTTCATTCAGCCTCCATGACCTAGGTGAGTTCCAACAAAAGGTTCAAACAGATGCTAATTAGGGAAGGGAAGGGATGAGGAGACAAGGGAGGAACAGTCAAAAGAAACAATAACACAGCCTTGGAGCAGGGTCCTGGTTCTCCCTCAAGGGATATACATAACAGTGTCTTTGAACTGTTGTGCAGGTACTTAAACCCCCACCAAGTATGGTGCCCACAAGCACATAGCCCCCAGACCAACTGGAAGCAGAAAATTGATGATGCTGACTTCCACTTACCTCACCACCAACCAATCAGAAGAATGTCCTCAAGCTGATCACGCCCTCTTTGAACCATTAGTATAAAACTTTTCACTACCACCTGCAGGTCAGGACACAGTTTTTGAGGACAGTAGCCACTGTAGCCCCCTTTACCCGGCAAAGCAATAAAGCTATTCTTTTCTACCTCACCCCAAACTCTGCCTCCAAGATTTAATTTGGTGTTGGGGTACAGAGGCCAGATTCAGCTTCATTACCTGTTTATTTTTTGTGATGATGAGAATTTTATTCTTTTATTTTTTTTAAGGTAATTTGTGATGATTTGAGATAAACTGTGACAGGAGTTGATATTTGGATTGTATTTTTGAAAGCAAGCCATAGGATATTTTTTAAAATATATTAAATTCATTAGTTACTGAAGTTTAATAATCTTACTGTTACCGAGTCCAAGCTCACTCTGCTCACCGCACAACAGGCCAATAAATCATGAGACGTGGTGTTGAGGCAAGGAATAGCGACTTTATTCGGAAAGCCAGCAGACCAAGAAGATGGCAGACTAATGTCTCAAAATAACCATCTTCTTGGGGTCTGGATGCCAGTTTATTTTCTATAACAGAGAGGGGGAGGAGGTGAGGAAGTAAAGTAAAAAGACCATTAGTTTTGCCTGGTTTAGCCAGCATCAGGGAGGGGATGTGTTAATTTCTTCTTTTCTGCAGCCATTCACAGGTAGGCAGGGTCAAATTGTTTCCCTGTGAGCTGAACAAAAGCACTTTAACATTCAGGCAGAAGGGCAGGGTTCCCTGAGGCAGGCCATTATGTATGATTATAATAACAAAAGCAATGAAAAGCAAAGGTTAAAGTCAAAGAAGCAGATCCACTATGGAGTCAAAATTGGCTCTTCGCTGTTACATTACTACAATAATCTTAAAACAGTATTCTTGATTCATAGTTTCTGCTACACATTAGCAGAAATCAAAATGAGGTTAAAATCATTCAAAACTTATGCTATATTTTACATAGGTAAAGAGTAACTATAGGTAACTCAAAAATATTTATCTGTACATATTTAATAATGCATTAAATATTTTAAACAAGCCATGCTTTATAAAGAAGTTGGAGCTCATCTCTCTCTCTCTCTGTGTGTTTTTTCTTTTCTTTTTGGCAACTGATTTTTTTTTTTCCTAAATTGTTTTTTTTCCCTCATATTTCTCTAATGAATTAAGTTATTTTTCCAAATAAGTCTTGGAAATATTTTGAACTGACAAAACATGCCCCCTCTAATTTTTTTAATGTGTATATGCAGAAAACCTAATTATATCTAGCCGTTCTAGATAAAACAGATTATTTTAAAATTTCCATTTAAATATCTAATATAGTTGTTATTTCTTGATAATAGAGTTGAATTATGAGCAACACTTAAGTTATTTCTATTTCCAAACAGCAAATTGAAACTAAATATTATCCCAAACACAATTTGTTCATGCTTAAAATATAAATTTTAAAATAAATAATAAAAGGCCTTTTAAAATAATAGGGTTCAGGGCTTCCCTGGTGGCGCAGTGGTTGAGAGTCCGCCTGCCGATGCAAGGGACACGGGTT
>NW_006769573.1:0-5008 GCF_000442215.2 Lipotes vexillifer | reverse complement strand
CACTCTTTCTTCATGACTGTGACTCATATTCAAGCATGAATTGTGCATGGAAACCATAAAGGAGATGTCATAAACTCCTCCTGAAATTTAAGTTCTCACTAAATTAAAATAAATAAGAAATAAATAAAAATTGTATAAAGTTATAATGTCACTGAAGCTTAAAAACTAAATCCCGTTAACTTTTAGAATTTCCCTCTTTAGTGATTTATTTAGCAATGGAGAAGCCCTTCCAAAGAAGGATTGTTAGACGACTCATGCTTTTTGAGTTACTCTTTGAAGGTGAGTGTTATTGGAAGAGGGAGAGGGCACAAGAATGGAAGTGAGTGATGAGGACAAGAGACTGTTGAGCTGCAGAAGGGGTTTGGGAAACAGAAGCAGGGATTTCTAAAGGCAAACCTCACCTCCTTGACCACTTTTCCAGGGTCTTCCCTGCTATTTGTGTTCCCTTTCATCACTATGTCAGCTAGCACGTACAGAATCACAGCGTGAATAAAATAACAGTGAGCATCTCCTCCTAATAATTGCAGTCCAACTCCAGGCAGGTGCTCCCCATGGGGAAGAAAGTGTGAGTGGAGCATGGGTTGGAATTGATTTCCCTCGTTTGTTTGTCTGGGCAATTTCTGAAGGGCACAGCCTGACAAATCCTAGGTGGTGGTTCTGCAAGTTGATAAATTAGTCAATACCCCAGGCATGCATCATCTAACAATATCCCAAACTGAATTTGAGGACAAGTTGGCATTCTTGGTCCTATACAAGGAAGATAAACAAGAAAGCTATAGGCTTATACTACACAGTTTTCTTTGTTAAACAGTAACCTTATTGAAACCAGTACAGTTATGTAGGGTTAGGATTGGCCTTGATCTTTACATGTTTTCTGTAAACTAAAACAAAATGCTGTGTCATTTTTTTAAAAAGAAAATGCATTTCTTTTAGAAGGCAAAAAGTAAACTAACTATAACAGTGTTGGGATAAAAGAATATAACATGCAATTCTTCTTTATTTCCTCTAGGTATCATGGTCTGAGGGTGGGACAAGACAGAAGGATAACCTAATTGGCTCCTCTGCCATCTCTGTCCCACCCTTCTTCTGGAATTTAAAGAAGTTAGGAATTAGGGACAAAGCTCCTATCCTTACTCCTAATGGGTCCTCAACCCTGAACTCTATGACCCCAAAGCATCTCCAGAGCATAAGTTTCCAATTATACAGAGAAGCAGCTTGTAGTAGAAAAAGCACAGAATGCAGAACCAGAAAAGCAAGGTGTATTTGTTGTTTAACTTGGTATAACAGCATTTATTTCTCTGACTCAGCTTTCTCATCTTTAAGATGTGAAAGATAAAATTTCCTTTTTAATAGTGGTTAGGGATTTAAAGGAAATATTGTATACAGAAAATATTTTTGAGACCATAAGCTCCATATACATAAAAGCATTTAGCATTATTATCACAGATCTTAGCATAAAAAACTATGTTTAAAAGTCCTCAACTATAATAAAGCATTTAATATTCTCTTCTTCACATGAATTCACAGGATCTTCTTTCTAAGGTTACAATGATATAATTGTATACGAGGACATTGAACAGGGACACAGTGCTTCAAATTTGTATTGTTACTTTTTTCTTACATGATTTCTTCCTTATGTGATTTCCTTCTTATGTAATTACCCTTAAAAAAAGTTGGCCTTAACTTTTTATCTAAATTTAACCTCACTTTGTAAGCTTCCTAGCACTTATTTTTAAGTTATGTCTTTTATGTTTCTTTGCTGTGATTAATCTCAGCTACTCCTACATCTACACAGTTAAATAGAGAACATTTAGTATTTTTGCTCACTTCCTAGTTCTAGTAAATGTGACCTTGTGTTCAAATTCATTTTATTTCTGATTGAGTGAAAGAGAGCTTTTTCACTCATTGCCTTTGTCCTGATTCTGTGTTTAATATTACAATGTTTGATTATAGTTATTTATCAAGGATAGCTAGGTACAATAATGTGATTGGCTAACTCCATTTCTAAACTAACTCTCAAATGTTGCCCTAGCCCAAACCCATTTTTCTCTTGAACTTAAGGCAGAGTCAATTGCTGTTCTATCCACATTTCTACAGGAACTTACATTTACCTCAATTACATTTCTTAACACACTGTACTGGAACTTTTATTTAACTGATTATCTCACTATGCTCTGACCTTCTTCAGTTCTAATCATGACTGTGCCCATCACACAGAATCAAGAATGCTAGCTCATAAAAAATAATAGCAACAACTGCAACATTTATTCACCTCTCCTTATACCAGACAAGTTCTGATTATTTTTACACGTTAACTCTGTTAAAAAATAATTTTTATATGGTAAAATCATGAACCTCATATAGGCAAAATGAACATGTGTTAAAGATTTTATTTAACTCATAATGTAGATTCTAGACAGATGTTACAACTTGTTCAAAGAAGTTAAACAAGCAGAAAATTTATATAAAGAACTTGTGAAATGATTTTACAAAGAGAAAGTGTTTTTTTTCCATGGAGAGGAAAATAAGTCAACTGAACCTCCATCTGAAAGACTGTCTTTGTTGTCTATAGATAAGAATCATTTTACATAGTTGTAAAATAACTCCTGTGGGATCAGGAATAGATAACCTGGAAAAGTATACTCTGGGAAATGCATAATTTTCCACTGAAACACAGACTTCCCTGTAACTCTTTTAATTTTCACAAAATAGGCCATCTTTGTTAAATTTAACCAAAGTACTAAATTTTCCTATTCACTTCATAAAAGATTCCTTTCTTTTTTCCTGTTCCATGTTTTAAACCCCCACTCTCTATTTTCAACTCAACACCTAATCATTAAATATTCTGTGTTGAACTCAATAGATAATGTGTTTCCTACCTGTTGATCTTAAATGCTGGAATTGTTGACATTGGTGAGATTATGCAGAGCAGGCTGCATACATCAACACAGGAATAATCCAAAGAGTTAAAGATCAGCATGGGCTGAAAATTGCCAATAATGGCAAGTTATATATTATTAGTGCAAATCAAATCTCCTTATACCAGTTATTCACTCTTTATCTCTGGAGCCATCTTTCTCTATCCAACCATCATGTTTTCCAAATCATTTTTATTTTCCACACTCTTCTCTCTTTTCTATTAGAAATATCATTGGCCACCTGACAGCTCACTGCTTCCTTTATAGCATGGATACTGTTTTTCCTTTCCCTGGCCACATGTTGTCTTTCTCCAGCTGTGGATAACAAGATGGGAATTTTCCCCAGAGCACTCATATGTATTTCCCTTCCATATGCCTTTGGGGTCTCCAAGTCACCTGGCCATGGAAGGAAATAAAAAAGAAGTGACAGTCAAATTTGCTCCCCAGCAAGTTTTCACTGTGTTCAGCCAATCAAAGTGTCAGGAACTTGCTGACTAGAATGGCTTCACTGTGATGCTATTAGCATGAAGAAAAAAAAGAAAAACAGCAAGGGAAACAATATGAAAATCCTGTTCCCTCTGCATTTTTTAAGCAAGCTATTTTTATTTTGTCAACAAAGAAAATGTATTCCTTTGCAGAAATCGTACAGCCTGTTGGCACAAGATAAAGAAATTGAAAGGGGGCCACTTAGAGAGCAGGAATCAAAGTGATAGAAACTGTCTGAATTTATCTGTACCTCCCATAGATATTTTTAAAACTAAATTACCTCTCTGCTCTGAGGTCTCTTGTTATTTTGCTCCTCTGTAGGATAAAGTGGAGAAAAGGTAAAGGAAAATTGAATCAGACAACTCCCTTAAGGATTAATAGAGTTATATGAGAAATTTTCAAAGTTTTCATTAAATTTAATTGCAACTAATTTTTATTCTTAGAATGTTATGACAATGAAACCTATGATAGAATTGAAAATATTGTACAAATACTGCTAAGAAAGGGTTAGAGAAGTTTGGAAACCAGACAATCAATTTACTCATTTATAATTTGTGTTTCCTTGATTTTTTCCCCACGTGTTATAAATATTCACAATCAATATACTCTCTGCCATTTTCAAACTTATAATCTAAGGAAAATTGATCACTTGGAAAAGGTTAAGTGTAGCTTATTAATGGCTTATGTTTCATTTTGGAAAATAAGCTAGAAGCTTTCTTTATTGCTCTATGAATAGGAAAAACTTTGTACTTCTTTTCCAATCAATTATGGTAGGTTTCCCAGATGAAGTTGAATTTGAGGTGAGGGTTGAAGATATAGCTTGCCAAGATACTCATATAGCTTATGTTTTCTGGACTCATAAACTATTAAAGAGATAGGAGCAGCTAGGTATCATTCAGCTGAAGTGCATATTGCTCAGAAATCAGTCAAGTGCACTGTCACTGATTAACTCTTGTTGAAGATATTTCTACACATGGTTCATTTTGTTTCTGGTTGACCAACAGGCAATATTTTTTCTTCCTCATCCAAATTTATAGATTTCTATATGGCTGGTCTTTGCATTTTAATGCCCTTCATTATAAATAAATTCAAGAATATGATTGATTCAAGCCCTGCTAACAGTTTAAATATAGCATTGTTAAACTTCTTGTACATCAAAGTCAATTTTATTTTCTACCAGGTATTTGCAGCAACTCAATTATATAAATCTGAGAGGGTAAAAAAATATGTTTTACTTTAATATTTTAATATATACCATAAACCATTTACTCTAGTTATATGTTTTTATGAAAAAATATTATTAATAATATGTTATATAGATATAATTAAAATTATTAGTAGAAAATAGAAACACTAGAAACACATTCTAAATTAAATAAAAAAGGATCCATGGGCTTCCCTGCTGGTGCAGTGGTTGAGAGTCCGCCTGCCGATGCAGGGGACATGAGTTCGTGCCGGTCCAGGAAGATCCCACATGCTGCAGAGCATCTGGTTCTGTGAGCCATGGCCTTTGAGCTTGCGCGTCCGGAGCCTGTGCTCTGCAACGGGAGAGGCCACAACAGTGAGAGGCCTACATACCGCAAAAAAAAAAAAAAAAAAAAAAA
>NW_006769572.1:0-1057 GCF_000442215.2 Lipotes vexillifer | reverse complement strand
CTCCGGATGCGCAGGCTCAGCGGCCACGGCTCACGGGCCCAGCCGCTCTGCGGCATGTGGGATGTTCCCGGACCGGGGCACGAACCCGTGTCCCCCGCATTGGCAGGCGGACTCTCAGCCACTGCGCCACCAGGGAAGCCGTACCACTGCTCTTTAATATTTGCCATTATGCACAATTCCCTCTGCCCTACCTTTTCAGCCGGCATAATAAGTAATTAAGGAATTAGATTTGACACATGTGGCATCCACAGTGAGGTATCATAAAGCAATGGCCCTGCCCCGTAAGGGCTGCCATTAGAAATGCAACCCCTGCCTTTAGCACTTCAGGCTTCCTACTGCTCTGGGGTAAAAGCTGAAGCTGCTTAAAAAGGCCTTGCAAGGCTTTGCACACGCTGAGCCCAACTTAGGTCTCCAGCACACCTTGAAGCCTGCTCACCCTTGCTCTCTCTGCTCTTCCACAGTGAGCTTTCCACTGTCAGTTCTTCATGCCGCCAAGGTTGCTTCCTCCTTAGAACATATTCTCTCCTCTCTCTGCTTAGTTAGCATTTTCATCCTTCAGAGTTCAGGTCAGCTGTTCCTGCACAGAAAACATTTCCTCACCTCACATCAGGTTAAATCCTCTTACTATATGTTCTGGCAACCCCACATCCTTTCTTGGAAGTGATTTTATATTTGTTTGTTTGTCTATTTGATTACTCTTCTGTCTTTCCCAATAGGTGATAAGCTCTAGGAGAACAGGGATCCTCTAGCTTTTCTCACATTGAATCCTGAGCTCCTAGAGGGCCTGGCATTCACTCATAAGCCCCTCAATCATTATTGGCTAATGAATGAATGAATAGAAAGATAACTAACAATATCAAACTAAGTCAAAGATTCTTCTCCAGTTTATAAGTCATTGATGCTGTGACCTGCCCATCGAATACATTCTTCTCCATGTAAGACACACAGAGAAAATTAAGATTATTTCACAGCAAGAGATGTAATACATTTTATTTTTATTTTTATTTATTTATTTATTTATTTTGCGGTACGCGGGCCTCTCACTGTTGTGGCCTCT
>NW_006769571.1:0-3106 GCF_000442215.2 Lipotes vexillifer | reverse complement strand
CCACATGCCGCAGAGCGGCTGGGCCCGTGAGCCATGGCCGTTGAGCCTGCGCGTCCGGAGCCTATGCTCCACAACGGGAGAGGCCACAACAGTGAAAGGCCCGCGTACCACAAAACAAAAAAAAAGGCTCTGCTGAAGGCACTGCATTGGGGGAATAAAACTAGAACTTTGGAAAAACAGAACACTTTTCTTGCCATTCACTGAAATTCTAGCATTCTAAATATAGTATAGCTATAAAGTAATATGCCTGATATTTTAAAGCAAATAGACCTAAACAAGTATGATCAAATGAGTGGTGTATTTTGCAAAAGAATCCCCTTAGAACTACTCACATACATTCTATTACTCAAAATACTCCTTATATCTAGGAATTTTTTTTAAAAAAACTATTTTCAGAGTCTACAGGGTTTTTTAAAGACCTTTATTAACAGGTGCTTGCAGTTTACTGACTTTTTTGAAAAAAAAATCATGCTGTGAACTTTTATTATATTACAAATTAAAAATAAGGTTCTTAAAAGCTCAACTTGAACAAATATGAAACAATTTAAAAACCTTTAAAGGTGTACTGAGAAAAACCAGCCTTAAAAAAAAAAAAAATGTTTGTCATCATCAAAGAGTCTTTAAGTAAAGATAGTAAAAACTGCAGCCTGCATAGGTAGTGCACATAATGCTTCTAGCTATCTGGTCAAGGGGCAAAGAGCAAGCACTTGAGGTCTTCAGCTCCACTCTCCTTCACTTCTTATTGCTGAACCTTTACATTCACTTCTTCTTGTTGGATAGCTAAATCAGGTGATGGCAGAGATGGGAAAAGTGCATTTACTCGGCCTCCAGCAAGACTAATTCTCAGCTGGTGCATCTGCTGCTTTTCTCTTTGCCATCTTGTGCTTTAGGGTTTTCTGGGGGTCTGCATTGGTAATTGAAGCTACGTCCTTAACAACGTTGAGGTGACTGCTGACCTTAGTCTCATCTCCTTTATTTTCCCTAGCTCCTTCACTGTGGTCCTCATTAGGCTGTCTTGGGTGAAGTAAGCCCTTGTGGAATGGTGGTCTATAAACCACGTTACATACTCTGTCTCACTGGTCTACGTTGCTCTCTTGCACCCTGGTTGTCAGCACCTTCCATCACTTCTCCCTGCACAGGAGGGTTGGAATACTGTGGTCGACACCCGTAGGGTCTCCACGTGGTACGATGGGCACAGTGGCCTGCTGCAGAGCCTGGCCTTTGGGACCACTCTCCAATCCCTCATTCTTTCTCCATTCTCATTATTCTGGTCATTCTGCTGTTAATTGTGTGGAGCACCCCTATAATGTGGACGGTATCTATCATGGTTACATCTGCCGCATATTTACTGCCTGGCACTAGAGCTCCACCAGGGCCTGGAACATTCACTGCTTCCACACCCTTTTCTCCTTTCAGCAACATCAAACTCCAAGTTTCTCCATCTCTTACACTGCAAAGGTGCCTCCTGGAGTTATTCTTCTTTAGGGCAGACTGGTATACAAATACATCTTCTTTGGTGTTATTCCTATTGAAAAAATCACATCCGTTTCTTACACTGAACCATTTTACTGTTCCAGAAACCTTCACTGTGATGAGTTTCTTGTCCCTGCAGGCAGGTGCTGCAGATGTGAAGCCACCGGGGCCACTGCTCCCCATGGTGCCGCCGGGATGGGCCTCGGCCTGGATGCTTACGGTTGTAATGATGGTGACTGGGGCCAGCTGAGGCTGTGGCTCCTTGGGGAGATGGGGGTGCTACTCAGGGCTCCCTGGGGTCAGCTCTCCATTCCCACTACCAGCTGAACTCTACAGCATTTTAAATTATATTTTTGAAGGAGAACTGATCCCCAAGGGATTGATTTAATTTTGGAAAAAGAGAAAAGATTTGAAGCCATGCTTGCTGAATTAATAGGTGTCATAAAACCATCTTTCATCAAAAATACAGTTTAGCTCTAAAGGAATGAAACTGTTTCCTTGTGTCACTTAAAAACTGACCATGCAGGCAATTCCAAAAAAGAAATGCAATTAACTTGAAAAATGGTAGCATATTTTGAATATGTATATATCTTCCAAAAGAAACTGGCTAAAAAGGAAAATCATTTAAAATATTATAGTTTAAAAATAAAGCTTCCCTATTTTACAGAGCAAGTTGCTTATATAACCATACTTCAAAGGCACATTAAGTACATATTACTCAGAGGCTTTTATTTCTATAAAATTTTTATTTACAAATGTACTAGACATAAAAATATGTGTGATACAGTAAAAGGAAATAATCAGGAGACCAGAAAAACCAACTAAATATAAACAGTTCCTCAAAAAGAAAAAAATGATGGAAATGGAGTGGAGGAGAATCACAAAAGAAGAGCTAACGCCTTGGTATGAAATGTACTAGAGCAGCGGCCCCCAACCTTTTTGGCACCAGGGACTGGTTTCGTGGAAGGCAATCTTTCCACAGACCGGCGGGAAGGAGGTTTCTGGATGATTCAAGGGCATTACATTTATTGTGCACTTCATTTCTGTTATTATAACATGTAATATATAATGAAATAATTATACAACTCACCATAATGCAGAATCAGTGGGAGCTTGTTTTCTTGCAACTAGATGGTCCCATCTGGGGGTGATGGGAGATTGTGACACCCAAGGTGCGTTGCTTACGTCCAGTCTACTCCGTGATCTCATTCTGCTTGCTGTCACTGCAGAAAACCCTGCTTCACCAAGACAGGATGTTGGAAATGCAAGCAGGCTTTTCAGTGCTTTTGTGGCAATCTCAGGATATTCTGCCTGACTTTAATCCAGACGTATGGAGATTTGAAGTTGTCTCAAACATACTTTTAAGGCCACTGTCATTTGCCATCTCAGGCAGTTGATCCTCTTCTAGCATGGACAAAGTCGATTCACCTGGCTTATTCACGAATAAGTGAATCTACTCCTTCCCAGTTCAGGGGTCTTTTGTGGTTGGGAAGTAATGCTCAAACTCCTCTGAAAGCTGAGATAGGTGATCATGCACCAGCTGGGAGCGAAAAGGCCCTGGTTCAGTCTATTTCAAAATCTCTGCTAATGTTTGAAACATGTCAAAAATCCCAATGTTCACTCATTGCCCCCA
>NW_006769570.1:0-243 GCF_000442215.2 Lipotes vexillifer | reverse complement strand
GCATATATTGAAGAATCCTTGCATTCCTGGGATAAACCCCACTTGATCATGGTGTATGGTCCTGTCGGATTCTGTTTGCTAGTATTTGGTTGAGGAGTTTTGCCTCTATGTTCATCAGTGTTATTGGCCTGTAGTTTTCTTTCTTTGTGACATCTTTGTCTGCTTTTGTTATCAGAGTGATAGTGGCTTTGTAGAATGAGTTTGGGAGTGTTCCTCCCTCTGTTATATTTTGGAAGAGTTTGA
>NW_006769569.1:0-6215 GCF_000442215.2 Lipotes vexillifer | reverse complement strand
CCCAAAAAAAAAAAAAAAAAAAAAAAATTTTATCATGACTAAGATACTTTTGATCAGAATCAAAATAAAAAGTTTCATTAATTACAATTAACAGTATTAAAAAATAGCAATTAAAATGTAAAGTTTTAAAATAGACGAGTGGTTTAATAGAAAATTACAGTTGAAAAAGGACACACAACACATACATTTATCAAGTGTGCCATTTGGGGAGATAAGATATTATAATTATCTTTTGGGACTTCCATGGTGGTCCAGTGGTTGAGACTCTGTGCTTCCCCTGCAGGGGATGCAGGTTTGATCCCTGATGGATCAGGAGACTAAGAGCCCACATGCCTTGAGGTATGGCCAAAGGAAAAATATATTATAATTATCTCAATCCACATTACACAAAAGAAATTTAGATTGATTGACTAAAAGTAAAGAATAATAATTTAATATTTATATTATACTTATAAACACATGCAGAATCTTTTTACATGCATAATTTTAGGATGGGAAGGTTTTCCTAAGGTTTCAAAAACTCAGAAACCAAAGAGAAAATCTGAAAGATTTGATTAAGAAGATTGAAAAACATCTGCATGGTGTTATAAATCATCCATCAATGAATTTCCAAACAAGCAATGGGCTGAAAAAACTTATTTAAGATAAAGGTAACAGAAATAGCTTAATTACTCACAGTACAAAGGGGCACTATATATCTACAAAAATTTTCTGATAAAGATGTAAAGTATGTAACTAGACAATTTGAAGAAGAAATGAACAGATTGTCAACCTCACATGGAGATTAAGGTGCATATCTGAAAAATGCAACTTAAAACAACGTGACATACTTTTTCATCCAAACTACTTTGCAAAATTAAGCCATATCAAATGAAACCACTTAATTTAAATTATTTAGTCTTTGAAATGTATGAGGAAACCATTTTAGCCTGACTTGAAATTTATTTGGCTGTATTAGTAAAAACATAACTTATGAAAATTCTTTGACACACTAATTCTGCTTCTAATAATATACACTATAAGAACTAATATAAACACATAAGTATAAATTATATTAAAATACTTATTGTATAATAACAAAAGCTATAAATAACTTAAGGATCCATTAAAAGGAGGTATATAATTTTAAAAGAGCACAATACTACTAAGAATTAACATTTGGACATCAAAAATTTAGAAACAGTTTTATTAAAAGATGGCTACAATAAGTTTTCAAGGGAAAAAAGAAGTTGCATATGTGTGTGTATATATTTGTGTTTATACATGCACACATATATATATGTGTACAAGTGTATGTATATATATATGTGTGGATAGATAGAGATAGGTAGATAGGTCTAGCTGATAATGTTTAAGTTTGCATGTTGGTTTTTCCAGCTGTATAAGCTAGAGAAATTCATTGACATTATTAAACCTCAATTGTGTTCTGTGTCTTTTTAAAATTTTAATATATTTGAGTTGAATTAAATTTTTAGTATAAACGAACTGAATTTTTACCACGTACATAATCATTAAACTTTTTGTATAAAATATATGATTTGAAAAATAAAATATTCCTATTTCAAAATATATTTTGCAATACCATGTTTTTCTCCTAAGCTTTTTATCACTATAACTTTTTTCTAACTATTCAACTCAAAGAAAGTTGCAGAAAAGAAATTTAAATCACAATTATTAAGCCTCAAGGAATTTTCTAGAATATATGTATAATTTTTTGTTTCCAAATCAAGCTATGTAGATGTTATGTTTGTATCTTTATTTGTAAGATTAACAGTTGCAATGTTTCTTCAAAATATTTGTAACAGTTTATGACAGAAGAAAAACAAAAATTTTCAACTACTCAGAACATGCCAAAGCGATATTAAAAGTGAATAAGAGGAAGAGTCCCAATACTGGTAATGGTGAAGTAACTTGTACAAAACTGAGCCTCCTGCTAATAACAAATATAAACTCAGAACACAACAACACAACATTAAAAAAAAAAAACAACACAGACACACAAGTATTTGAAGATAACTGGAAAGCAGCAAAGTGCAGGTGGAAACTGGAGGCGCATGACCCTTGAAAGAATGGAATTAAACTTACCAACATCTACGTGAATATAACTTTTCTTATGAGAGCACATTTCACATTACACTGCATATTGGCTGGAATTTAAGGAAAAATCTTGTTTTACAGAGTTGAGGCGATAATGATCAGGATATGAGCATATTAGTGCAGTTGGAAGTTGAAGGGGGAAATCATAAGAGAAGCCAAAAGAGAGAGAACCCAAAATCTATGTATAAACTGCTATTAAATCCTTGACTTACTGCAGAATTGAATATGCATGGAAGAGACTTAAAGTGACCCAGTGAAAATCTGTAAGTTTGAAAAGTCTGAGCAAAGATTTTCAGTTTGTGCCTACCACAAAGGAGACAGAGTTTAGAATTTGAGGCCCATCAACTTGGAGAATTTTGCTAAATATCTTGCACTTTCCAATTAAATCTCCATAAAGTTCTTGTCTTAGGAGTAAAACTATATTTAGAGTCAAAAATCTTAGAACTAGGAGTGAAATTGAAACTTAAAGACTGCCATATAAAGAGCATTAACACAAGCCTACACAAATTCAGAGTGATCAGCCAGAACTAACCAACTGTTACAACAAAAATCAACACTCCTCAGAGGAAGAAAACTAAATTCAGAATTTTTACAACACAATATTCAAAATGTCTAGTACAGAGTAAGTTTCCAGGCAATTCTTATTTTCCTTTTATTCATTTATTTCCTTCCTCTTCTTTGTTTCTCTTCCTTTGCCTCCCTAAGGGGGGCAGAAGATTAGTCTGAAGTCATTAGGTGCAGCCAAGCAAAACATACATAAACATATTTAGGAGAATGGAGAAGGGGGGATTCACAGTTATATAAAGAGTTAGAACATGAGCAGGATGAAGGGCTTCTCAGTATGAGATATCAGAGTTTAGCGTGAAAGGCATCTACGTGGCAGGGGTGTTTCATACAAGTTGTCCAAACCTGAACATAGTGAGAATGATATCCATGTGGGAGGGTGACCTGATGTCCCTACTGGTGTATGGTATGGGAGTCAAAATGAGGTGAGAACAGCATCCACCCATAGATGTGAAAATGAGGTATCAGCATATAAGGATTAGAAAAGTCTACTATGATGTAAGAAGAAGAAGCTTTCTACGGGGAAAGACATCTACAATGGAGAGGTTGGAACACAAATAGTGTGAATAGGGCTTCCACATGGGGGTGCAACCTGGAAGCGTATGAAGGGAGCCAGTACAGTGAGTTGGCCTGGTGGCAGTTGTTGAAGCCTGACATGAGGGATTGAGAAGTTCTCCATGGTAGGATGGGGTGCTGGAATTTGAGCAGTGTAAGGAAGCAACTGTATCAGTCTACTAAGGCTACCATAACAAACTACCATAGACCAGGTGGCTTAAACTAGAAATTTATTTCATTATAGCTCTGGAGACCTAAATTTCAAGATCACTGTTTTAGAGGTTTGGTTTCTACTGAGGCCTCTCTCCTTGGTCTGTGGATGCCACCTTCTCACTATGTCCCTACATGGGCTTTTTACTATGTATGCACATCCTTGGAGTCTCTTCTTATAAGCATGCCAGTCATATTGGATTATGGCCTCACCCTTATGACCTCATCTAACCTTAATTACCTCCTTAGGAGCCCTTATCTCCAAATATAGTCACATTGGGGGTTATGGCTTCAAGTTATGAAATTTGGGGGAACATAGTTCAATTCATAACAGCAACCTACATGAGATGGGAGAAACAAGAAGTTGGAACCTTGGTAAGAAAAGGAGGGTGTCTAATTAAGGGTACAGATGTGATGGCACAGTGCAGGGTATTAGACCTTGAGTAGGATTCAGAGGACATCTGATGGATGGGGGTGAAGAAGAGAGTTGGCAGTAACAAGAGGTTACTTACTTATTGAGTGGTTGATTAAACAAGTTAAGTACATTAGAAATAATAAGTTTCAGGTTTATTGCTTCCAGATAATTAAGTTACAAATATGAAAAGGTAGAAAATTAGAATAAACCCTGTAATGTTGAATTAGGGTTAGAAGTATTAGTATAAACATGATTCTATACATATGTGTAGATTCTGTACATATGTATGAATATGTACACACATACATACATAAATGCTTATGTAATATACATATATACACATGCATATATAAGATATTTGTCTCTGTGTATGTAAAATCAGAGCCTAGAAAGCAGTGACACCACAATAGGTATTATCTACTAAATATCACTCATTACTAAAAACAAAAAAAAAAAAGTCCCTGGGTAAACATAATTCTAGGACTGGGACAGGAAATGTGTAAGATGAGCCAGGAAACAAACAAGTGCTCAAAGATTGATGGAGATATGCCACAAGGAACAGAAGTCAGCTTTAAGAAGCTCCCAAATCTGGGACAATTTGAGCATTAAAACAAATAATGATGGTAATGGATTGTAATCAATTGGATAAAATAATGTATAAATGACTCCATCATCTATACTAGTAAACTGATAATTATTTATTAGGGAGAGGTAATTGTTCTGTGTTCGTGTTATAGAAACCATTATTCAAAACTTAAATACTAGCACACCTCAACATCACGTTTCTGCCCTTTTCTTTTTCACTAAGCCTCCTTATCTACTGCCGTGACCTCAGGTGCTAAATATATCCCCAGAGTCACACACTGATGTCTCCCATCCAGATTGTTCCTCTGAACTCCAAATGTCTATTTAATATTTCTACATAGATGAATACACATAATGTTAGATGTGAATATTTATACATCTCAAACTCAATTCCAGAATTTTCCCTTTCCCCAAAACTGTTTATCTTCAGCATTCCCCATTTGGTAAATGGCACCTTTATTCAGCTAAGTAGTTTATGCCTAGAATCTGCGATAACAATTTCCTCTCCTTTATACTTCCAATCCAATCTGTCTCCAACTCCTGAAAATCTTGCCTCAAAAATATCCCTTTCAGCTTTATAAATTATCCAGCTTCTTCATGTTAATTTAGTCTTAACTTGTAGGTAGTATATTATGATATGTAAGAACATAGACTCCATAGCCAAACTGCCTGTGTTTTAAATTCTTTCTCTTCCATCTAATAGCTGTGTGACCCTGGAAAAATAGTTTACCCTGTTGGTGACTCTGTTTCCTTATCTGCAAACTAGTATACTAATAATAGTATCTATTTTATAGGATATTGTGAAAGTATACATAAATCAGCACTGAAACAGTATTCAAAACATTTCAATTACTTTTTGCTATTATTATTTTCTAAGCCAGAATCGTCTCTGGCCTGTTTTATAGCAGGTCTTTTCTAATTGGATACTCAGTATTTATCTTACCATACTCAATTCTCCACACAGTAGCCTGAGTGATCTTTCTAGTAACATCTAATCATGTTACTTCTTTATTACCTTTCATTTGTTGCTTATATACCTTTGTTGTAATGTGCAAAATCATTTTTGTGATAAAATAATGTATAAATGAGTCCATCATCTATACTACTAAACTGATCATTATTTATTAGGGAGAGGTAATTGTTCTGTGTTTGTGTTATAGAAACCATTATCCAAACCTTATCCTTCCATTACTTTTATACTCCAATTATAATAATCTTCCATATGTTTCTCTTAGGCACTAAGCCATTTCTTGCCTCACAGCTTTTGCATATGCTACATGAAATGCAGACTTTATAGAATTAGACCAGGAAAGTCACTAACCAAACAAAAATAACAGTAACAACAACAAAAACTTGGGAGGGAGGAATCTGATTTCCATAGTTGCCATATTATATTACCTAAAGTGTCCAGTTTTCAGCAAAAAATAAAATTAAATGACCTCAAAGAAACAGAAAAGTATAAACCATACATAGGAATAAAAGCAATCAATAGAAAATGTCACTGTGGACACCAGATTTTGTACCTGCAAGACAAAGATATTAAATCAGTTATTGTAGTTATATTCAGGAAACTAAAATAATCCATAAATTTTTAAAAATCAAGAGAAAAGGCTTCCCTGGTGGCGCAGTTGTTGGGAGTCCGCCTGCCGATATAGGGGACGCGGGTTTGTGCCCCGGTCTGGGAAGATCCCACGTGCCACGGAGCGGCTAGGCCCGTGAGCCATGACCGCTGAGCCTGCGCGACCGGAGCCTGTGCTCCGCAACGGGAGAGGCCACAACAGTGAGAGGC
>NW_006769568.1:0-201 GCF_000442215.2 Lipotes vexillifer | reverse complement strand
GATGATTTTTAAAAATACGAGCAATAATTACATTTTATACTTTATATTGTTAAATAAAGAGGAACCATTCTCTCTTATGTCCTGTTACATAAAGTAGGAATTTCCTCATCATCAAATTCTTCACTTTTTTACAACTGGAAAACAGTAAATTGTAAGATTTGTGAAAGCACTGGGAATGAATGATTAAGAGCCTTCCTATGT
>NW_006769567.1:0-2269 GCF_000442215.2 Lipotes vexillifer | reverse complement strand
CTCATAGATACAGAGAACAAATCAGTGGTTACCAATGGGGAGAAGGGTGGGGAAGGGGCAAGATAGGGAAAAAGGGATTAAGAGGTACAAACTACTAGGTATAAAATAAATAAGATAGAAGGATGTAATGTACAGAACAGGGAATGTAACCAATATTTTTATAATAACTTTAAATGAAGTATAATTTATAAAAATATTGAATCACTGTATTATACTCCTGAAACTAATATAACATTGTAAATCAACTATACTTTAATTTAAAAAAAAACCTAAAAACTACTGATTCTTTGAGGCAAAACAATGAGTGCCTTCTCACCAAGTGGGAATGTTTCATCTCCCAGAGCCTCCAAACTGAAAGGCACCAAGGTCCACAAGAAGTTGACCCACAAAGAGCCATTTACTCCCCCAGATATTACGGTTACCAAGTGAGAGAGTGTTGATAGCTCAGTGGGATACCCAATTCCTCTAACAAGAGTAAAATTTACAATGAAATACTCTGGTTCTAAATCAAGAGCATCATCTCTGTGGGACAGATTAGTACTAATACCCAATCTTTAGCGTGTATCAGAATCACGTGGACAACTTGCTAAACTACATGTACGTGGGCCCCTCCATCAGAATACCTAACTCAGTAGGTCTGGGGTAGAGCCTGAGAGCTTACATTTTTAATAAGCTCCCAAGTGATGTTGATGTTGCTGGTCCTCAGACCTTTGTGTAGCACTGGGCCAGACCATCCACATCACTGTAATAAATCTTTGGTGAGAAACTGAGTTTTAGTTAGAGAAAATGACTAAGAAATTTATCTAGCCAATTAACAGTAGGCCTGGAGCTGCAAGGTAATCTTTGAAGTCTTGACTCTACATCACTGGTATATAGAATTAGAGTTTCAAGGACCAGTTAAATTGCAAAGTTAAATGAGAATGATCTAGACTTGCCTTTTGAGATAAATAGGTAGATGATGATGATGATGATGAAGAAGATACATAGGTAGTGATGAAATAAAATTCATATTTTATAGCAAGACAAGACAAATTTAAACATAAAATTTTTCTCTGCCTGTTTGGGTCTCCTCCCTCCCCTTTACTCTGTATTGTGAATCTGCATTAACCAGAACTCCTTAGAAGGTAACATTCCTTCTTAATCTTGTAAGGAATCAGGTTGACCCACTACTTGCTTTGTACATGAAGATCTGGATTGTGTAAAGTATCAATATGTCATCTGACATACAACCCTTTGTCTCAAAAACTTATATAACTGTGCTTTGACCTCTAATGGGTGGAACAGTCCTCAAAGCTTTCTGAAAGACTGTCTCCCAGATTATAATCCTCAGGTTGGCTCAAATAAAATTTTCCATATCTTTCTTAGATCAACCACTGATTATTTTTTTTCACTGATAGTAGATAGATGATAGATGATAGATAGATGGATAGATACATATAGAATGATATAATCTCAGAATGTGTGCCTTTTAAATAAAGAAAAAATCATTTTCAGAAAAAGTCACTGCACTGCTCTAATTTTTATGCTTTTACCACAAAATAGGGAAACCTCTAAGGGGATTCAGCGTTCTATGGGACCATACATCAATATTCCTTTCTGAAATGCTTTTTCAGTGGCCACATAGACCCAGATCAACTTGGACCCTTAATCTGATTTCCAGATTGAATATTTAATTTCTTTACCAAAACAAAAGTTGGCAATTGCTTGATTAATTTAACCTCATTCTTCTTTGTCATTAGAACAAATCTAAATGTCTCAGCTGACAGCACCACTTCAGAAACATCCTGATTCTGATAAATGGCTTCCTTAAATGCCTTAAAAGTATTATTAGCATAGATGCTTGTTTAATTCTGAACTTCTGAGAGCCATGGGATGGGAACTGAATTCAGATTGGGAGGGGATTGCCATGCCCTCAGGCAGTGTTTTAGATTAGTATGCAGAACCTGTATGCGTGACTCTGAATTTTTTTAAGTCTTTTGTTTTTTTTTTTCCTACTTTTTCATTTTCAGGTTCCAAAAGGGGAGCTCAATTATTCACTGTTAAAAAATGGCCATTGGGGGCTTCCCTGGTGGTGCAGTGGTTGAGAGTCCACCTGACAGGGGTTCATGCCCCGGTCCGGGAAGATCCCACACGCCCATGCTGCGGAGTGGCTGGACCCGTGAGCCATGGCTGTTGAGCCTGCGCGTCTGGAGCCTGTGCTGCACAATGGGAGAGGCCATAACAGTGAGAGGCCCGCGTACGGCAAAAAAAAAAAAAAAAAAAAAAGGCC
>NW_006769566.1:0-227 GCF_000442215.2 Lipotes vexillifer | reverse complement strand
AGAGAAAAGGAAGGATGGAATGATGGAAGGAAGGAAGGAAAGAAGGAAATAAAGTTATTAAAAAAAAAATTTAAATAATTAAAAAGTAATTTAAAAAAGGAAAAGAAAAAGAAGAAAGCAGAGAGCAACCAAATGAAAACACATATCCACCAATGATAACAATTGCTAAAAACTATACTATAAAAAAAGGGAAAAGGAAAAGAAAAAAAACGGACAGGCAGAACTCT
>NW_006769565.1:0-228 GCF_000442215.2 Lipotes vexillifer | reverse complement strand
TCATGTTCCACTCATTTCTAGGCCTATAAAAAAATCACATAAATCATGTTCGAAGTAATTAAGCAGCCTCCTTCTAAGTAAATTCATCCTAGCACTCTCTCCCTCAGTAATTTTAATTACCCTGTCTATAACATCTGGAGCTATTGTTCATTCTCTCTTTGCTCCCTTGTGCCTGAAAAGCTCTTTTCCTTGGTTTCCAGGTAGCAAACCAGCCTGGTTTTCAGCCTG
>NW_006769564.1:0-238 GCF_000442215.2 Lipotes vexillifer | reverse complement strand
TTGATTTCATTGCTGAGTGATTCTCCATTCCACGTACTTACCACAACTTCATGATCCATTGTTCGCTCTCTGGGATGTTTACCTTGTACCATGGAGGAGGTTCTTGTACACAGAGCAGCCCTAAACTTTGTGGTGGCTCTGTGTTTTGATTTCAGTTTTCCTAAGCCTAGTGCCCTAGGCTATGTACCATTGTTTTCTCAATGCTTCAGGAAACACCATACATTTCCCCAGAGTGGCT
>NW_006769563.1:0-251 GCF_000442215.2 Lipotes vexillifer | reverse complement strand
AACCAGGAAGAAATAGAAAATATAAACAGACCAATCACAAACGCTGAAATTGAGACTGTGATTTTAAATATTCCAAAAAACAAAAGCCCAGGAACAGATGGCTTCACAGGAGAATTATATCAAACATTTAGAGAAGAGCTAACACCCATCCTTCTCAAACTCCTCCAAAATATAGCAGAAGGAGGAACACTCCCAAACTCATTCTACAAGGCCACCATCACCCTGATACCAAAATCAGAAAAAGATGTCAC
>NW_006769561.1:0-214 GCF_000442215.2 Lipotes vexillifer | reverse complement strand
CATATGAATATAGGCAGAACGCCGACCAGGATGCCCTTGGCCAAAAAGTGCGTATGCGTTTTACTCTGAATATATTCAGGAAAAAATGCATACGCTCTTTTTGGCCAAACAAGCAAGCTTGCAATTGAAATCTGTGCTACAATGAAGTCTAACTTCCCCCCCGGTCAAAAAGGCCATCTGAGAAAAGTGTAAAATCCAGAAAGGCAGGACAGGC
>NW_006769558.1:0-244 GCF_000442215.2 Lipotes vexillifer | reverse complement strand
TTTCTCTAGTTGCAGCGAGTGGGGGCTACTCTCTGTTGCGGTGCGCAGGCTTCTCATTGCGGTGGCTTCTCTTGCTGCAGAGAACAGGCTCTAGGCGGACAGGCTTCAGTAGTTGTGGCTCGCGGGCTCTAGAGTTCAGGCTCAGTAGTTGTGGCGCACGGGCGTTGTTGCTCCACAGCATGTGGGATCTTCCCAGACCACGGCTTGAACCCGTGTCCCCTGCATTGGCAGGGGGGGGGTTTTA
>NW_006769557.1:0-1383 GCF_000442215.2 Lipotes vexillifer | reverse complement strand
CTAGAATGCATCTCAGTTTACGTGCCCTGGAACACCTGTTGGCCGTTCAAGACGCTTTCCTGATACTCCTCACCCTTGCAGAGTCAGTGCCTTCAACACGCTGTTTGGCACACTTTGCGATTTCTGCGTAAGATGGACAGGAAGGGGGAGAACCAACGAGAGACTAGCTGTAGGTGTTTGGACGAGCACATTGACCTCTAATTTCCCACCAGCAAGAAGAAGGAACCAAAGCGAGAGCATGCCGTGCCTGAACCAGACTATGGTCTGAAGCAATCCTGCGGGAAGGCGGCCAGCTCAAAAGAAAGCGAGGGGAGGAAAGGAGCTCAGGGCCACTGTATTTCACAAACCTGCAGAGTATATATGACCAGCTTTCGTCCAAAAATATACTGAAGTTAGGCTGCGAAGAGAACTTGAAAGTGAGGCAGAATTGCAGGAAACCGATTTCAGGAGGTGGTTTGGAATTGCATTTAAAGCCTATGAAAATAGGCAGAATGCCGACCAGGACGCCCTTGGCCAAAAAGGGCGTATGCGTTTTTTCCTGAATATATTCAGGAAAAAACGCATACGCCCTTTTTGGCTAACCAAGCAAGCTTGCAACGGAAATCTACCCTACAATGAACTCTCACTTCCCCCCGGTGAAAAAGGCCATTTGAAAAAAGTGTAAAATCCAGAAAGGCAGGATACGCCAGGGAGAAGAGGGAGCATTGTTATGCTGATGGGCGGGATGTAAATTGCCAACAGCCACCCTGGAGAAACGTATGGTATTTCCTGAAACATCGAAAAAACAAGGTACATAGCCTCGGGCACTAGGCTTAGGGAAACAGAAATCAAAAAGACAGAGCCACCCCAAAGTTTGGGGCTGCCCTCTTTACACGAACCTCGTCCACTGTACAAGTTAAATGCCCACGAAAGGAAAAAATGGATCGTCAAGTTGCGGCACCTACGTGCCATGGAATATCAGTCAGCAATGAAATCAAGGTCGTCTGGCCCGTAGCATCTTAGTGATTGGATTTAGGTACGATGATTCCAAGTGAAATAAGTCACACGGAAAAAGAAACATCATACGGTATCACTAATACACGGATTGTAAACTTTTCTACACATGGAAGGAATTACAAAACAGAAGAGAGTCTCTCATTTAGAAAACAAACTTATACTTGCGTAAAGGGAAAGCTGAGTGGGGGTGCTGCATAAAACCAGAGATTGAAATCAGCACAGATACCGTTCCAGAAGCCAAATATGTAATAGACAAGATCTACTCCTTGCTCCAAGAAATGGACTCAACACCCCATATTCAACACATAGGAATAGACCTGAATCGTAGGAATCTAAAAACCTATGTATCTACATGTATCCGTAAGAGAATCGAGCGAGCGTAGAGCG
>NW_006769556.1:0-5048 GCF_000442215.2 Lipotes vexillifer | reverse complement strand
CCCGCGTCCCCTGCATTGGCAGGCGGACTCTCAACCACTGCGCCACCAGGGAAGCCCTCTCTTTCTTTTTAAACCCTCACCAAGAAGAGGTCCTTTTGGATAAGAACACATCTTAATGAAGAAACGAACTAAGGATGAGACTAAAAATAAGATGTTCATAACTTCAGGAGGAAGATTCTGATGAAAATTCTCAACCCTTCCTTCCATATGAAATCAAAGTTAATGCTCTCAGACACTTTCATTCCCCTTCTTTGCAGACAGTTATTTTATTTTACTTTTTGGTCTTTTGATCTTGTTCTTGATATTTTGAAACAGTTTTCTCCCTCTCCCATGACAAATGCATTCAGGAACTTTCATTCTATAAAAATTCCCCAATTCTCTAAAAACAGAGAGTGTTTCTGATATCACTACCATTCACTTACACATACACATGATCAGGACATCTCATACGGTCACTGGAATGTACATAAGATACCCAACATGGCACTATGTTTCCTGGTGAAAAAGACATTATATCTAGCATGTATATATGCATATGGATTCCTTGTGAATGCTTTCAAGATTATTTGACAGCCATTAAGACCTCAGAGGGGAAAAAAATAATGACAACAGCCCACTAGCACTGGATAATTGTTTTTCTTCTCAATCTCACTGCTCTTTCTTGTCTCCTTCATAGACTTGTTTCTTTTTGTATTTGTTTGTTGGGGCGGGGAGGCGGGGCTTTTTTCTGCCCAAGGTTCTGTTGTCATCTTTCTTTTCTTCTCTCTCTTCGCTCTTACCCTAGAAGAACTCATCTAGTCCTAAGGCGTCCATGCTCACAGTTGCCAAAACTCTTTTTTTGAGCCCAGAACTTTTCCCTGAGCTTCAGACAACCAGCTCCTTACTGGACATGTCCGCATGGATGTCCCTTAGTCACCTCACACTCGAAATGACCCAAACTGAATTCACTCTCTCTGTCTGGGCTGGGCTCCCCGTCTCAACTGTCTCCTCCACTCAGTCATCCAGCGTAGCCTGGACACCTCTCTCAGTCACCTTAATATCCTGAATATATTCCCGCCTTTCCCTTCCCACTGCCACTGGGCTGGGTTCAAGTGTTCATCACTGCTGAGCCAGATGGTGACAAAAGGCCTGAAAATGGTCCCCCACCCTTAAGACAGATTCATTTTCCTCACTGCCACGCATAAGGAGTTCATGAATATCTAACTATAGCCACGGCAAGATACAGATAGAGCAGTAACAAGCATTTAAACCTAGTTTTATTAGTGCTTTATCATGGTGAAAATAATTGAGCCACTCTGCTTAAAATCCCTCAAAGTCCCAACTCCTCCCAAAGTCTTTACCATGTGTACCCAGCCTAGCCCTGAAGACACCAATTCCACATTTTTAAAAATAAAATTTCCAGAATGTATTTATCACGTGAGAGGGAGAAAACAGTTTCAAATTTTGAGAACAAAATAGAATGACCAAAACAAATCAAATAAAATAAACTGTTTGCAAGACTTCTAGACTTGAACATACACTTTTCCTCTACTGAAACACCCAGCCTCATCTCATTCCCCTACTCGGTGGTAACTCCGAAGGTCTTCCAAGACCCAGCACAGTTGTTACCACCTCTATGGGATGCCTTGCCCCCATTATCTTTAGGCCGACACGTCTAAGTGTCTCCATCTCACCCTCTGTCGATTCCCCAATCCTATGTCTGCTTTTGTGTCTCTCCATAGAAATTCAAAGACCCCGGAGACCTGGGGCTACCTCTCTGTCTTTGTACTTAGAGTTTCCAAACGTGTTTGTTGAACGCATGGTTAGATGTGAGGTGGTACCTGTCCCATGGGGCAACATTATTGAAGTTGCAATATCCAAAAAGTCTTCATCTCCTTACACTGAAATATTCCCTGAAATCTTGTATTCTCACCAGTGCCAGTTAATCACTAAACGTTTCTCCCCACTGACAAAACAAAACATGATCACAGGAGAAGGCTCCGCAAAGACCACGCCCACATATTTCAATGCCTGGGCTAAAATAAGCATGTAAGTGTGTAGGACTCATCATCATACTGTCCCAGGAAACATGCCCTCCTGTATTTAAAAATACACTTGTTTGGCTTGATTCAGGCTGCTCCTCATTCCAGGCCTACAGGAGTCACTGGAGAAACATCCTATTAGAGTGCCCCCCCACGGACTGGCTTCCTTTGCATGTTTGCAATGAGTCAGGAGGTATGAGTCACAGTTCACTCTTATGACAAAAAGAACATGCTCTCCCTTCCTATCCATTACCAATATTTTTTGGGCTTCATTGGCACGTTTTAGAAACATCTCAGGGAGCCAGGGGCAGCTTGAGAATGAGTATTATTTATTTTTTACAAGCTACGCTACTTAAAGCACCTTTCATCAGAGCAGCAGGATACTTTGGAGGTCTGACACATCCAAAGCTCACCTGGGAAGGCTGGTATCTGGCCATGTTGTCCTGCCCTGTCATCAGTAGGGAGCAGGAAGGCACGAAGGAGGTAGAGGCACTGCACAAGGTCCCTCTGCATGGCTGACACTTCAAACTGGTCTCCCAGAGCCACTGTTGATAAATGGCTGGCTGGCTACTCTTTCTTGGTTACGATATGCAAATGCTTGGCTAAGGAGAGAGACATTCTCCAGAATAATCAATGGCCACGTAGTGAACATGAAGCAAAGTGGAAGGACAGCCAAAGGACTGCAGTCTTCTAGATGTCATCCAGGGCACTCAGACCCTGCCAATGGAAGAATTTTTAAGCTCCATGATAGTTATAAACAATAGAGGTTAATTCCTTTCATTCCATTCCAGAAAACATTTTAAGTGGCTATCCACAGAGGGAAATCAAGCATGGAATCAGCTGCAGAAAAAGTACAGTGAGTTATATACCACAAAGGAAGAATATGTAAAGGGTAGGAGAGTCCGGGGAAGTGTAGGCTTATTTTCTTAGAGGAACTGGCATTTGAATTGGACCAAAGGATGGGTAGAATCTAATTCATAGTTCTGACTGTGTTTTTCATTCAGAACAGTTTCCCAGCCAGGCGCATTTCAAATTCACTTACATTCAGACTCCAAATTCCATAATCAATGTCTCTTGGAAGCCATTTAAATGCATGAATGTAAGTCTGCCTGCAAGGGAGATGCTTCTATGCAGTTCTATCATGAATAGTTTTACAGTGGCCAAAGAATTAAACAGAGCAGAGACTCACTAAGTCCAGATTGCTCTGCTTTCCAGGGGATCATGGTGCAGTGAATTCTGCCTCTGCTTTAATAGAAGGTGATAAAAATACTTGCCACCCACTTACCTCAGAGGAACACTGCAAGGATGGATAATGTTCAAAGCACTTTGAATTTTTAGGCAAAAAGTGCTCTGTGAAAACAAAGCTGTGTTATCATGAATGTTGGGTAAAAGGGAAGCAAAAACAATGTCTAGATCATGTGTTTAGGGGGGAAAAACCAGACACTAGATTATAACTTTCAAGAAAGTCAGCATTACACAGTCAAGACCTGAAAGTCCTTTCCCAGGAGGTAGGACCATAACTATTCAGGGTACATTGAATATATGAAGAAATCAGGCAAATTTGGTATCTTTGACAATAGAGGTTTCTAAGAATAAAGAATCAGGGAAAGGAATTGTAAGGCAGTTTATCCCACGATGAGGTATTGGGGACATAAATTTTGGAGGCCAAGAGAACCAGAATTGATTCTTAAAAAGTCAACAAAAGAACACACAGAGGACACTGAGAGAAAAACCTTTCAATGCCCAAGGCCAAAAGGGGTGAGTGGTATTCAGTGATGCAGAATAAAGACAACAGAGGATAAAGGAAAGGTGTCAACAGTTAGTGAGTAACGCTCTGATTCAGATTACAGCGCTATGTAGAAGGAAGAAATTAGACTCTTAGAAGCCTTAGGTAATAGTCCACTCTCTGGTACCAAATAGACATATGTTTTCTGGGGGAATTACTTAATTTCTCACAACTTCACACAGCTGAGAGAGTCAAAGGAGAAAATATATAAAAAGTATCCTCAAAGATGTTCTGGTATCATACAAATGTCAGGGATGGTGATAACTGAGCTGAGTTGGTGGGAATGATGAAAAATCAGGAGAAAGTCCACAAAGGAGAGTCATACTTTTTGGTGGTGGAATTTTTTCTTCTTTTTAAAATACATGCATGATACTGAAGTTGGAGGGAAGCTTCTGGAAAAGATCTAGTAACCCAGAAGTGATATAACCAGGGTTTGGACTTCCATAATAGGGAACTATTCATGACAGGTTTTCAACAAATTGAATACAGAAGATAAAAGAAACAAAGATCACATTGAGAGCCTGAGTTGGCAGAAATCACAGGAGAATAAAGTGGCCAATGAAAATGGAAAGGTGGGGAAAGAAGGTGGTAAAACGGTGAGGAGTAAGTACTTTGCTGGTGAGAAATACCAGTGGGGTTATTATGGAATAAAAGGTAAGCGTCTAATAAAATTATACAATGAAGGGTTAAAATTTATTTGTGGAATTCTCTGCATCCACTAGTCTCACAGCAAAGAAAATGGAAACTCTCCTATGGAGAAAGAGTAGCATATGCCCTTTAATGTTTTAACAAAAGAAAATCTGCAACAAAGAAGTGTCTCCTGGGATTAGGTTTGACGCCAGCAGTTCCTGTGCCTGATGTGGGAGAGTCACACATGTTTTTCTGCTACTTTCAGTAATTTCAAAAGCTTTTTGTTTTTACTCCAGGGTGATATATATGTTTGCATTTCCTTCTCCAACTTAGCTAAAATCATCCTCAGAGCGCAAAACTAAAGTCAAGTAGAAATAATTTGAGATCATTTTACTCATCAGAGGCCCCTGTGGCACAGGTTGAACAGGTGACATTGTTAAAAGTAGCTGTGATACTGTACAAAGAGTTCTTGCATAAGTCTTCCAATCCACGACCAACAGAAGTGAATCCACATGGAAAGGAGTTAGCATCATTATGACAAAAACATTAACTGTGGGCTTCCCTGGTGGCGCAGTGGTTGAGAGTCCGCCTGCCGATGCAGGGGACACGGG
>NW_006769555.1:0-1503 GCF_000442215.2 Lipotes vexillifer | reverse complement strand
CTCAACCACTGCGCCACCAGGGAAGCCCCAAGCCTGAGACTTTTGATGACCGCTCAGAGTGAGTCCAGAAGCTCTGTCTTGCCCATTGGACATAACACTGAGAAAAAGGGAGGTCTGGAGCTCCTGCAGCCATCTCATGCCTGGAAGACATGGAGAGTGGAAACTCTCTAGAAACGAGGCCCAGACAGAGAACAGAGGTGGACCCTGGATCCATCTGTGCCTGAAGCCAAAATCTAGCTGGGTCATGGGAGCCCATGAATCCTCTTTCTGCTTCTGTCAATTTGCATTGGATTTTCCGACACTGTCATGAGCCCTAAATGACACACAGGCCCTCCAGAAGTGCTCAGGGAATCAACGTTTACTTTTAATATTTGAATGATAAAAATAGGCCTCCAAAAAAATGTTTAGCTGAATAAGCATTCAGGAACTAAAGGACAGACAATTTTGACTCATAGATCATTCTTCCCCTTTCCTTAGGCATAAGTGAGTTGACCTGAGACAAAAAATGACAGCAAGTTACCTTTTCATGCCATTAAAAGGCTGAACGGCTTGACAAGCCATATATGTGCCACCTCATAACTAGAAAGTGCAGTGCGATAGGGAAAAGGTGTTTGCAGATGGGGTGTCACTCAAGCTACTCTATGCTTTAGGACAATTACCCAGAAAAAGCATGTTTTGCAAGGCAGACTTGAGTGATGATGACTCCAAAGCAGAAACACAGGCCTACTCTATTTACACTCACTCCCGCGTGAAACCATGTATTTTCCACTTAATAAGTCAATGCCTCTCCAAAAGTTCTGATAAATGCTCCTTATCTGATCCTCAAAAGACTAAACCTGATGGATTCTTGATTCATTCATATGGCGGCAATGCAAATTCAAGAACAGCCGTGGGAGAAGTGAGTCAAGAAAGCATGAATAAACACACTCCATGTGAATTCCACTGCCCAAAATAAGAAACTTCCAGGATTAAAAACAAGCCAAATGCTCAGACTGCTCACAGAGCTTTCGATTGCCAGCCCATTTCAAAGTGAGAAGTTTAAAAAAATATTAACAACCAAAAAGGAACACACTTGTAAACAGTACTAAATCTTCTCAAAGTTGTAACGCTAGGCCAGAAGGAAACATGCAGTAGCTCGTCTTCTTTCTTTCCTTCCTTTCCTCCCTTCCTTTCCTTCCTTCCCTTCCCTTCCCTCCCTTTCTTTTCTTTCTTCCTTCCTTCATTTATTTTTGGCTGCACTGGGTCTTCCTTGCTGCACACGGGCTTTCTCTAGTTGCGGCGAGTGGGGGCTACTCTTCGTTGTGGTGCGATGGCTTCTCATTGCGATGGCTTCTCTTGCTGCGGAGCACAGGCTCTAGGCGCGTGGGCTTCAGTACTTGTGGCTCGTGGGCTCTACAGCACAGGCTCAGTAGTTGCGGCGCACAGGCTTATCTGCTCCGCGGCACGTGGGATCTCCCCAGACCAGGGCTCGAACCTGTGCCCCCTGCATTGGCAGGGGGGGGG
>NW_006769553.1:174223-201548 GCF_000442215.2 Lipotes vexillifer | reverse complement strand
CACGAACCCACATCCCCTGCATCGGCAGGCGGACTGTCAACCACTGCGCCACCAGGGAAGCCCGGCATACTTTTAAGGAAGGCTTATGTATGCTTTCCAGATGAGAGGGTGGGGAATAGAAAAATCTGCACAGAAAATTGTTTCAAGTTAACAAGACTATGGTATATGTTAACCAGTATGATTTCCCACAAACTTTGCCATTTTCCCATAAATCCTATGTTTTGTATTTTGCAAAGTAAGAGTGATTAATTTAATTTGGAAAGAACACAGACACACACACACAAACACACACCGCCAAGAAGAGGAGAGCAAGACTAAATCTTGAAAGCTGATGTGTGGCTTGTGTTTTGGATGCCAGTAATGATAAGACAGAGAACATTTTAAGCTGAATTCACAGATGCTCAGAGAAATAAGCTGAATGCCAATTTCATAGACATTGAAGTTTATGGCAACATCTTTCTCTTGGTTTGGGTTCTTCTTTTTATAATTATATTGCATTGTTATTAAAGAGCTCTTTGTCCTTCCTTGTCCTTCAAGCCAGATAGTCGAGAATGAGCCTGATATTAAACCCAGAACACATGGTTTGAATTAGAAGCTGTAGGAAGATTCATCTCCAATATAAAGTCATTTGCAGGAAAAATATTCCAAGATACTGTATGTGTAAATTACTAACAAATGAATTCCCAGTGAATCTTTTCTCTCACTCTTTTGGTTCAGTGAAACAGCAGGAAAAATATATATTGCCAATAGAAATATTTTTATAACTTTATTTTTATTCACTTTGAGATATATCTTAGAGAACAAGTTTTTGAGAAGAACTCCAGCAAAACATGATTATGTATATTATAGATGGTAAAAATTATTTTATGGTTTGATTTTGCACAAAAGAAGATAAAACCCATATATTAGAGAGCTGGTATTGATATTTTTGTAAAGAAAAAAATGGGAAGCCATCATCCAGTATTACTCCAGGGAAGTTTTCTGGCCTGAGGGTTTAAAAATATTTTTATTTGTGTAAAAGTACAAAGTAAGATCAATTTTGTTTCCTTTTCATTAAATAGCAGTAGGCAATTTGTCTGCATTGCATTTAAGAGATACTTGTCTTCTTGCTTTTGGCAACATATGAAATTGTCTTGAAGAAGACCGCAATTGATAGGAAAGAAGACATCTTTTCATATTTGCATCATATTTTGGATTCTAGAAAGAGTTGCTCTTTAAAAAGACTCAAAATTGATTTTTGACTTTTTGAAAAGCAATCTTCAGTGCCAGAGCAGAGTGATATCAACCTTGGAGATACAGTGGGAACAAGATGGGCACAGCCCTGCCCTCTGGGTGTTAAATGACCCACTGAGGACTCCTGCTTTCCCCAGTCATAAGAAAATCATGTTCTGTGCAAGGATGGAAAGAATGCAAGCAAGAAAGCCAGCCAAAAAAATAATGATAACAATAATAACAGTAAAAGTTCTGTAAGGAGGCTTGTGCTTTGCATTATAAAATCACTTCCACCTTTACATTAGTCAAAAGATGTGCCTGAAAGCTTATTGCTTCTAAATCAGAAGGCTTCAAAGTCAATAAAGCTGATTATTAAGTGATTGTAATAAGTACATTCACCATTAATGTAAGTTCAAGTATTCAAGGATAGCCTTATTGAATATTTTCCCGTACATAGAATCCTTCCTCTTTGGGGCAGCTGCCTGCATGGCAAGGCACAGGAAGCTGAGCAGAGCATCTAACCTGCTTTTTGCTGTTGATAATATACATATAATTTAAAGAAGACTGCCATATAGAGCAAGATCAAGGGAAACTATGGAACGTGTTTATCACTAAACTTCAATTTATGATAAACTGTAGTCTTTCTGTATTCAATTCAACCCTGATCTTCTCTACTTCAAAAAGGAAACACTAGCCTTAACTTTCTCTCGTGAAGTCAAAAAAATGCTGTTTGTACCCGCTCCCTGGAGGCTGGAATCAAAGGGCTGCTACTCCCATTCTTCGAGGCTGGCTATGACTGCCCCCACAAAAGAAGCTTAACAGTGACTGCTAGCAGATCCTGGAGAGGTCCTAATCATGATTTCCACTACCTTGATAACTAGCCTGTGTCTTTTTGCTTCCAATGGCAGAAATATAAAACTAAAATTTCTGTATGCCTTGAAGGCCTCATTTAGAAAATGGGATCAGTGTGGATTCTTACCGCACCATTCATGGCTCTCCTAAACATAGTAAGAACTGCTGAACTAAGAGAACTCTTGAGTACTTAGAATAAATGGTTGGCTAACACGAGGCTTACACCTCTCCAAAAACCTTTCTTTTGGAGATATTTGTTGTGTAATGGCTGAAGTGTTATACAGGAGGTGGAGAAAAGAAAGCATTTATTTAACACATTTCTCATATTAATATCAGTGATATCAATACACTACCTGTATAGACCTGTCCTAAAGTCAAACACTGTAGAGCAGTGATGATTCAGAAGAGAACAGGATGACTTACTTCAGATAAAGCTGGACAAATCTTTATATAAAAGAAATATTTATAGACCCTAAATGTTGACTGCTTTTTAAAAATAATAATAGTAGTAGTAATAATAATATAATGTAATGTAACATAATATAATTATAGCAATAACAGCTAACACTCATGAGCAGAAAATGTGGAACTCACTTTCTGTGCATGAGACCATTTAATCATCACAGCAGCTATATTGAGAGGAAAATGCTATTACCTTCATTTTACATATCAGTAATTTGTCCAAAGTTATGTAGCTATAAGTAATGGATTCAGGACTCAAACCCAGGCAGTCTATTCACTATGCAACAAAACTAACACCCAGAAGAATAAAAAATTCTGGTATTATTTATTATAATTGAAAGAGTCAGGGTAAAAACTAAATAAAAGAAAGCTTATAATCTGTGGAAGTGGTGAAGAAACTAAATGTAGCATCTCTCAAACATTTCTTCATAGGAGAAAACAAAACACTTCTGTGATTAAGCCAAGTGAAACAGTGTTTCTTGCTGGAGTGTGTCTCATGGTCTTAGTATGGAGATGTGCACTGTGAGTCTCTGAAATGGAAAGGTAGAAAGGAGCAGTCATTTAACCAAGAACACTTTTTTTTAAATGGGGCATGTGTGAAGAACTGAACTGATGTTTTCCAACACAGGCTTGAGAAAAACTGACCTAATGCACAAACAAGGGAAGCAGAGGCTGGGTAAGGGGAAGGGCAGCAGATGCCAAGTAGAGAGCTTATCAGAAAGTGAGCTTGTTCACAGCCCACTTGTGGTTGGACTAAGTCACCTTATAATGGGCATTACTGAAATAGATAACATAATCTAACATAACACAACATAATAAACTTTCATTATTGAAAGTTCTGTAGGAATCCAGGAGATCAAGGAATCACTCTTCTGGCAGTTTCTTCTCCAAGGGGGAGGAGAGAGGCTGTTTACCCGACTTGAGCGTGATGATGGCCCGAGTCCACCAACTGACAGCCTAAGAGGTATCAACCTGGTACATCCCATGCTGGAGAGGACAAAGCAGCCACAGAAGAGGACTGCAAAGGCCTGGGCCGCTATCCAATCAGGCTAACGTGGCTTGCTGTTTCCAAGGATCCACAGGACCAATATCAGAGGAGGAGTGGAGAATACAAAATGGCAGCTTTGCTGGACATTTCTGGTGCATATGAGAGGCACCAACTGGAATGTGAATAATCCAGTTCTCCTCAGGGCTTCCTGAACTTGTTGAGAGGAATTTAAGTGTGGCTAGAGTCTTCTCAATTCTGAAGCTGAGCCAGCAAAACAGTAACAATTGCAGGTATCATTCTATGAATGCTTAACCAGGTGCTGGGCACTCTTGTTAATGATTTTATATTATTTTATCCTCAAACAATCCTATGATGAAGGCACTATTATTATTCTTATTTTACAGTTAAAGAGACCAAGGCAGAGTTCAGTTACTTGTACAAGGCAAAGAACTAGGAAACCAAAAACAAATAGCAGTCAAAGGAAGTTTTAAAATGTAGTTCCTACACCTCTTGCTTAAACCCTCCTGTGGTACCTCATCCATCTTAAGCCAAACTCTTTATCCTGGCTAAGGATCAAAGTAACCTGGCTTCAACCTGTCTCTCTGTTCTGGATATCATTTGCTGAGACACAAATTACCCTAAAATTTAGTGGTTTAAAACAACCACAATTGAATTCTATCTCATGATTTAGTATGTCAGGATTGGGCAAGGCTCAGCCAGATGGTTTTTCTGTCTCATGAGGCATCTACTGGAGTCACTCAGTGGTATTCAGCTGGCAACTAATCTGATCTGAGATGGTTTCCCTCATTTGTCTGGCACCTTGGCAGGGACAACAGCTGGAAGGTTTGGCCCCATCCTCTTCATGTATTTATTCTCAGGGCCTCTCCAGGTGGTCTCTCCAGCAGGTGATCAGCCTTCTCACATGTCAGTTTAGAGCCACAGAAAAACTAAGATGGAGGTGTCAGCCATCCTAAAGTCTAGGCTCAGAACTTGCCCGGCATCATTTCTGCCACACACTGGGGTTCAACACAAACAGTTGGAGGCCACTCCAGATTCAAGGGGAGGGGAAATATACCCACCTCTCTGTGAGAGGTGTCTCAAAGAATGGGTGTTCATCTTTCATCTGCCATACTCTCCAACTTACCTCATCTTCCTCTCCCTCACTCTCAGTGCTCCAGCCTGATGGGATTTCTTGTTCTTCAAATGGGCCAAGGTTATTCCTCTCTCAGGGCCTTGTGTGCCTGTGCCGGGAGTGCTCTTATCCTCAAGCGTCCTTCATGTCATTCAGGTCTCAGCTTAAATGTCACTTCTTCATAGGAGCCTCCTCCTCACAATCTTGCATAGGGCTTTCCTCATTGCCCAGTCAAGCTCCCTGATTTACAGTAAGTCCCCTATGTACAACCTTTCAAGTTGCAAACTTTCAAAGATTCAAAAGTGTGTTTGCATGTCCAATCATGTTAGTTCACACGTCTGGCATATATTGTCACATGCGTGCATCCTCTACAAGTGGTTGTGCTTTTGTGTACTTTACTGTACAGTACTGTATAAAGTGCAGTAGTGCAGTATCTTTATTTCAAGCCCAGGATGTCTGGAAGCAAGCGTAAAAGCAGCGATGATGTAGCTGGTACTGCTAAGAAGTTCCAAACGATAATGATGGCAACAAAAGTGAAAATAATTGAGAGAATGGAGTGAGGTGAAAAGATGGTAGACATTGCTCATTCTCATAATATGAATCGTTCAACCATCGGCCCTATTCTAAAGAATAAGGACAAGATCATGGAACATGTGAAGTCTGCTGTGCCGATGATGTCGACAATAATAACAAAGAAACGTGGAAATGTGATGGAGGAAACGGAGAAACTTACCAGTGTGTGGATTCAGGATCAGCATCAGCGTCAATCCCCATCAGTTTAATGCTGATTCAAGAGAAAGCTAACTGCCTTTATGAAGACTTGAAGAAGAAACACGGCGAAGAATCAGAGGGTGCACATTTTAATGCCAGCCATGGCTGGTTTCATCAATTCAAGGCTAGAGCCAACTTTCACAATGTAAAAGTAAGTGGTGAGGTAGCGAGTGCAGATACAGCAGCTGCCCAGGAATTTCCTGAAACACTTCGAGAAATTACTGATGAAGGCACATATTCACCCGAGCAGGTTTTTCATGAGGATAAGACAGGACTGTACTGGAAGAGGATGCCAGACCAAAGTTACATCAGAAAGGAGAAAAAGTTGATGCCAGGAGGACAAGGGGAAGATGGCGGAAGAGTAAGACGCGGAGATCACCTTCCTCCCCACAGACAACAGAAATACATCTATACGTAGAACAACTCCTACAGAACACCTACTGAACGCTGGCAGAAGACTTCAGACCTCCCAAAAGGCAAGAAACTCCCCACGTACCTGGGTAGGGCAAAAGAAAAAAGAATAAACAGAGACAAAAGGATAGGGATGGAACCTGCACCAGTGGGAGGGAGCTGTGAAGGAGGAAATGCTTCCACACAAAAGAAGCCCCTTCGCGGGCGGAGACTGCGGGTGGCGGAGCGGGGAGCTTCGAAGCCCCGGAGGAGAGCACAGCAACAGGGGCGCCGAGGGCAAAGCGGAGAGATTCCCGCACAGAGGATCGGTGCCGACCGGCACTCACCAGCCCGAGAGGCTTGTGTGCTCACCGGCTGGGGTGGGCGGGGCTGGGAGCTGAGGCTCGGGCTTTGGTCGGAGCGCAGGGAGAGGACTGGGGTTGGCGGCGTGAACACAGCCTGCAGGGGTTTAGTGCACCACGGCTTGCTGGGAGGGAGTCCGGGGAAAAGTCTGGACCTGCCGAAGAGGCAAGAGACTTTTTTTTCCCTCTTTGTTTCCTGGTGCGTGAGGAGAGAGGATTAAGAGCGCTGCTTAAAGGAGGTCCAGAGACGGGTGGGAGCCGCGGCTAAAAGCGCGGACCCCAGAGACGGGCATGAGACACTAAGGCTGCTGCTGCCGCCACCAAGAAGCCTGTGTGCCAGCACAGGTCACTATCCACACCCCACTTCCGGGGAGCCTGTGCAGCCCGCCACTGCCAGGGTCCCGGGATCCAGGGACAACTTCCCCAGGAGAACGCACTGCGTGCCTCAGGCTGGTGCAACGTCACACTGGCCTCTGCTGCCGCAGGCTCACCCCGCATCGTGCCCCTCCATCCCTCCGGCCTGAGTGAGCCAGAGCCCCTGAGTCAGCTGCTCCTTTAACCCCGTCCTGTCTGAGTGAAGAACAGACGCCCTCAGGTGACCTACAAGCAGAGGCAGGGGCAAATCCAAAGTGGAGCCCCAGGAGCTGTGCGAACAAAGAAGAGAAAGGGAAATCTCTCCCAGCAGCCTCAGAAGCAGCGGATTAAACCTCCACAATCAACTTGATGTACCCTGCATCTGTGGAATACATGAATAGACAACGTTTCATCCCAAATTGAGGAGGTGGACTTTGAGAGCAAGATTTATGATTTTTTCCCCTTTTCCACTTTTTGTGAGTGTGTATGTGTATGCTTCTGTGTGAGATTTTGTCTGTATAGCTTTGCTTCCACCATTTGTCCTAGTGTTCTACCCGTCCGTTTTTGTTTTTTCTCTCAATAATTATTTTTTATTTTAATAACTTTATTATATTTTATCTTACTTTATTTTATTTTACTTTATCTTCTTTCTTTTTCCCTTCCTTCCCTCCTTCCTTCCTTCCTTTCTCCCTCCCTCCCTCCCTCCTTTCTTTCTTTCTTACTTACTACTTCTACTAATTCTTTCTTTCTACTTTTTCTCCCTTTTATTCTGAGCAGTGTGTATGAAAGGCTCTTGGTGCTGCAGCCAGGAGTCACTGCTGTGCCTCAGAGGTGGGAGAGCCAACTTCAGGACACTGGTCCACAAGAGACCTCCCAGCTCCACATAATATCAAATGGTGAAAATCTCCCAGAGATCTCCATCTCAACACCAACATCCAGCTTCACTCAACGACCAGCAAGCAAGCTACAGTACTGGACACACTATGCCAAACAACTAGCAAAACAGCAGCACAACCCCACCCATTAGCAGAGAGGCTGCCTAAAATCATAATAAGCCCACAGACACCCCAAAACACACCACCAGACGTGGACCTGCCCACCAGAAAGACAAGATCCCATCTCATCCACCAGAACACAGGCACTAGTTCCCTCCACCAGGAAGCCTACACAACCCACTGAACCAACTTTAGCCACTGGGGACAGACACCAAAAACAATGGGAACTACGAACCTGCAGCCTGCAAAAAGGAGACCCCAAACACAGTAAGATAAGCAAAATGTGAAGACAGAAAAACACACAGCAGATAAAGGAGCAAGAAAAAAAACCCACCAGACCTAACAAATGAAGAAGATATAGTTAGTCTACCTGAAAAAGAATTCAGAAAAATGATAGTAAAGATATCCAAAATCTTGGAAATAGAATAGGGAAAATGCAAGAAACATTTAACAAGGACCTAGAAGAACTAAAGATGAAAGAAGCAACAATGAACAACACAATAAATTAAAAATACTCTAGAAGGGATCAATAGCAGAATAACTGAGGCAGCTGGAAGACAAAATAGTGGAAATAACTACTGCAGAGCAGAACAAAGAAAAAAGAATGAAAAGAAAAGAGGACAGTCTCAGAGACCTCTGGGACAACATTAAATGCATGAACATTTGAATTATAAGGGTTCCAGAAGAAGAAGAGAAAAAGAAGGGGACAGAGAAAATATTTGAAGAGGTTATAGTTGAAAACTTCCCTAATATGGGAAAGGAAATAGTTAAACAAGTCCAGGAAGCACAGAGAGTCCCATACAGGATAAACCCAAGGAGAAACATGCCAAGACACATATTAATCAAACTGTCAAAAATTAAATACAAAGAAAAAATATTAAAGCAGCAAGGGAAAAACAACAAAAAACACACAAGGGAATCCCCATAAGGTTAACAGCTGATCTTTCAGCAGAAACTCTGCAAGTCAGAAGGGAGTGGCAGGACATATTTAAAGTGATGAAGGAGAAAAACACACAACCAAGATTACTCTACCTAGCAAGGATCTCATTCAGATTTGATGGAGAAATTAAAACCTTTACAGACAAGCAAAAGCTGAGAGAGTTCAGTACCACTAAACCAGCTTGAAACAAATGCTAAAGGGACTTCTCTAGGCAAGAAACACAAGAGAAGGAAAAGACCTACAATAACAAACCCAAAACAATTAAGAAAATGGGAATAGGAACATACATATCAATAATTACCTAAAATGTAAATGGACTAAATGCTCCCACCAAAAGACACAGATTGGCTGAATGGATACAAAAACAAGACCCATATATATGCTGGCTACAAGAGACCCACTTCAGATCTAGAGACACATACAGACTGAAAGTAAGGGGATGGAAAAAGATATTCCATGCAAAGGCAAACCAAAAGAAAGCTGGAGTAGCAATTATCATATTAGACAAAATAGACTTCAAAATAAAGACTATTAGCAGAGACAAAGAAGGACACTACATAATGATCAAGGAATCGATCCAAGAAAAAGATATAATAATTGTAAACATTTATGCACCCAAAATAGGAGCACCTCAGTACATAAGGCAAATACTAACAGCCATAAAAGGGTAAATCGACAGTAACACATTCTTAGTAGGGGACTTTAACACCCCACTTTCACCAATGGACAGATCATCCAAAATGAAAATAAATAAGGATACACAAGCTTTAAATGATACATTAAACAAGATTAACTTAATTGATATTTATAGGACACTCCATCCAAAAACAACAGAATACACATTTTTCTCAAGTGCTCATGGAACATTCTCCAGGATAGATCATATCTTGGGTCACAAATCAAGCCTTGGTAAATTTAAGAAAATTGAAATTGTTATCAAGTATCTTTTCCAACCACAACGCTATGAGACTAGATATCAATTACAGGAAAAGGTCTGTAAAAAATACAAACATATGGAGGCTATACAATATACTACTTTATAACGAAGTGATCACTGAAAAAGTCAAAGAGGAAATAAAACAATACCTAGAAACAAAAGACAATGGAGACACGACGACCCAAAACCTATGGGATGTAGCAAAAGCAGTTCTAAGAGGGAAGTTTATAGCAATACAGTCCTACCTTAAGAAACAGGAAAAATCTCAAATAAACAACCTAACCTTGCACCTAAAGCAATTAGAGAAAGAAGAACAAAAAACCACCAAATTTAGCAGAAGGAAAGAAATCATAAAAATCAGATCAGAAATAAATGAAAAAGAAATGAAGGAAATAATAGCAAAGATCAATAAAAGTAAAAGCTGGTTCTTTGAGAAGATAAACAAAATTGATAAACCATTAGCCAGACTCGTCAAGAAAAAAAGGGAGAAGACTCAAATCAATAGAATTAGAAATGAAAAAGGAGAAGTAACAACTGACACTGCAGAAATACAACAGATCATGAGAGAATACTACAAGCAAATCTATGCCAATAAAATGGACAACCTGGAGGAAATGGACAAATTCTTAGAAATGCACACCTGCCGAGACTGAATCAGGAATAAATAGAAAATATGAACAGACCAATCACAAGCACTGAAATTGAGACTGTGATTAAAAATCTTCCAACAAACAAAAGCCCAGGACCAGATGGCTTCACAGGCGAATTCTAACGAACACTTAGAGAAGAGCTAACACCTATCCTTCTCAAACTCTTCCAAAATATAGCAGAGGGAGGAACACTCCCAAACTCATTCTACGAGGCCACTATCACCCTGATACCAAAACCAGACAAGGATGTCACAAAGAAAAAAAACTACAGGCCAATATCACTGATGAACATAGATGCAAAAATCCTCAACAAAATACTAGCAAACAGAATCCAACAGCACATTAAAAGGATCATACACCATGATCAAGTGGGGTTTATTCCAGGAATGCAAGGATTCTTCAATATACGCAAATCAATCAATGTGATAAACCATATTCACAAATTGAAGGAGAAAAACCATTTGACCATCTCAATAGATGCAGAGAAAGCTTTTGACAAAATTCAACACTCATTAATGATAAAAACCCTGCAGAAAGTAGGCATAGAGGGAACTTTCCTCAACATAACATAATAAGGGCCATATATGACAAACCCACAGCCAACATCGTCCTCAGTGGTGAAAAACTGAAAGCATTTCCACTAAGATCAGGAACAAGACAACTTGCCCACTCTCACCACTCTTATTCAACATAGTTTTGGAAGTTTTAGCCACAGAAATCAGTGTAGAAAAGGAAATAAAAGTAATTCAAATCGGAAAAGAAGCAGTAAAGCTGTCACTGTTTGCATGCAGATGACATGATACTATACATAGAGAATCCTAAAGATGCTACCAGAAAACTACTAGAGCTAATCAATGAATTTGGTAAAGTAGCAGGATACAAAATTAATGCACAGAAATCTCTGGCATTCCTACACACTAATGATGAAAAATCTGAAAGTGAAATCAAGAACAGTCTCATTTACCATTGCAACAAAAAGAATAAAATATCTAGGAATAAATCTACCTAAGGAGACAAAAGACCTATATGCAGAAAATTATAAGACACTGATGAAAGAAATTAAAAATGATACAAATAGATGGAGAGATATGCCATGTTCTTGGATTGGAAGAATCAACATAGTGAAAATGACTCTACTACCCAAAGCAATCTACAGATTCAATGCAATCCCTATCAAACTACCACTGGCATTTTTCACAGAAGTAGAACAAAAAATTTCACAATTTGTATGGAAACACAAGAGACCCCGAATACCCAAAGCAATCTTGAGAAAGAAAAACGGAGTTAGAGGAATCAGGCTGCCTGACTTCAGACTATACTACAAAGCTACAGTAATCAAGACAGTATGGTACTGGCACAAAAACAGAAAGATAGATCAATGGAACAGGATAAAAGCCTAGAGATAAACCCACGCACATATGGTCACCTTATCTTTGATAAAGGAGTCAGGAATGTACAGTGGTGAAAGGACAGCCTCTTCAATAAGTGGTGCTGGGGAAACTGGAGAGGTACATGTAAAAGTATGAGATTAGATCACTCCCTAACACCATACACAAAAATAAGCTCAAAATGGATTAAAGACCTAAATGTAAGGCCTGAAACTATCAAACTCTTAGAGGAAACCATAGGCAGAACACTCTATGACATACATCACAGCAAGATCCTTTTTGACCCACCTCCTAGAGAAATGGAAATAAAAAGAAAAATAAACAAATGGGACCTAATGAAACTTCAAAGCTTTTGCACAGCAAAGAAACCATAAACAAGACCAAAAGACAACCCTCAGAATGGGTGAAAATATTTGCAAATGAAACAACTGACAAAGGATTAATCTCTAAAATTTATAAGCAGCTCATGCAGTTCAATAACAAAAAAACAAACATCCCAATCCAAAAATGGGCAGAAGATCTAAATAGACATTTCTCCAAAGAAGATATACAGACTGCCAACAGACACATAAAAGAATGCTCAACATCATTAATCATTAGAGAAATGCAAATCAAAACTACAATGAGATATCATCTCATACCAGTCAGAATGGACATCATCAGAAAATCTAGAAACAATAAATGCTCGAGAGGGTGTGGAAAAAATGGAACACTCTTGCACTGCTGGTGGGAATGTGAATTGGTACAGCCATTCTGGAGAACAGTATGGAGGTTCCTTAGAAAACTACAAATAGAACTACCATATGACCCAGCAATCCCATTACTGGGCATATACCCTGAGAAAACCATAATTCTAAAAGACTCATGTACCAAAATATTCATTGAAGCTCTGTTTACAATAGCCCGGAGGTGGAAACAACCTAAGTGTCCATCATTGGATGAATGGATAAAGAAGATGTGGCAAAAATATACAATGGACTATTACTCAGTCATAAAAAGAAACGAAATTGAGCTATTTGTAATGAGGTGGATAGACCTAGAGTCTGTCATACAGAGTGAAGTAAGTCAGAAAGAGAAAGACAAATACCATATGCTAACACATATATATGGAATTTAAGAAAAAAAAATGTCCTGAAGAACCTAGGGGTAAGAGAGGAATAAAGACACAGACCTACTAGAGAATGGACTTGAGGATATGGGGAGGGGGATGGGTAAGCTGTGACAAAGTGAGAGAGAGGCATGGACATATATACATTACCAAACGTAAGGTAGATAGCTAGTGGGAAGCAGCCGCATAGCACAGGGAGATCAGCTCGGTGCTTTGTAACCGTCTGGAGGGGTACGATAGGGAGTGTGGGAGGGAGGGAGAAGCAAGAGGGAAGAGATACTGGAACATATGTATATGTATAACTGATTCACTTTGTTATAAAGCAGAAACTAACACACCATTGTAAAGCAATTATACTCCAATAAATATGTTAAAAAACTAAAAAAAAAAAAAAAAAAGAAATGGATGCCAGGCTATAAAGCTGCAAAGGATAGGCTAACTCTGTTGTTTAGTGGCAATGCTTCTAGCGATATGAAGCTGAAGCCTCTCTTAGTTTATCATTCAGAGAACCCAAAAGCCCTTGAAAACATAGCCAAGGGCTCTTTTACTGTTGTGTGGAAGAGTAACCCCAAAGCTTGGGTTACATAGGCCATTGTCCAGGATTGGTTTTTCCACCACTTTATCCCTGAGGTAGAGAAATACTGCTTGGAGAAGGACGTCCCATTCAAAATTCTTTTGCTGCTCGACAATGCTCCAGACCACCCCCCATTCATGGATGACTTTCATCCCAAAGTCAAAGTAGTGCATCTGCAAACGAATACTATGTCGCTCATCCAACCTATGGACCAGGGAGTCAAGAAATATTATTTTACATCATACTTTTCGTTAGGCAGTAAAGGCAAGTGACGAACCAGGTACAATCTTGTGACAATTTTGGAAGGACTATAACATCTACGAGGCCATAAAGAACATTGACTTTGCTTGGTGTGAGGTTACGGCCATCACCACAAATGAGGTTTGGAAGAACCTTTGCCTGCAGTTTGTTCACGATTTTCATGGATTTGAGAAGGTGGATGAGGAGTCCAAAGAAGTCTTCACTAACTTAGTGGCCCTCAGCAAGAAGCCGGAGCTAGATTTGCAAGAGGACGACTTCATTGAACTCCTTGCTGTGCAACACCAGGAGCATACTAATGAAGACCTGATGGAATTGGAGGCCCAGAGAAAGGACAAAGAGAGACAAGAGGAAGAAGAAGTAACTGAAGAACCGAAGAGATTTACGATGCAGGAAATGGCAAGGGGATTTTCTTTATTTGAGGAGGCACTGTTAGTTTTGAGGCACCTGAATGTAGAATGGTACACAAAGGTTGCAGCAGCTGTTCAGAACGCAATCTAGTGCTACCGTGTCATCTATGATGAGAAAAAAAGAGCTACTACCCAGATATCACTGGATCGTTTCTTCAAGGTGGTAGATAGACTCGAATCCAGCAGGGAACCAGAAACTGTGCCATCAACGTCAGGAGTGAGTGAAATTGTAGCTTGCCCTCCATCTCCAACTGCTAACAGTTCTTCAGCTCTACCATCTCCTACCTCCTCCTCCAGTCAGTAACTCTTCTTGCCTGTTCACACAATGCCAGCCCCTGGATGGCAGCTGTTGTACTCTACTACTGTGTTTTTCAAGGTACTGTACTGTAAGATTAAATATGTTTTCTTTTTTTGTGTGTTTGTTTTTTATGTATTATCTGTGTGAAAAGCATTATAAACATATTACACTACAGTACTATATAGCTGATTGTGTTAGCTGGGTACCTAGACTAACTTTGTTGGACTTACAAACAAATTGGACTTACGAACACACTTTTGGAACAGAACTCATTTGTATGCAGGGGACTTACGGTATTTTCATGACATTACTGCCATCACTGTGACATAATCTGTGTTCTCGTTTTCTTTTTTTTTTTTTTTTCCTGTTTACTCCAATTAGAATGGAAGACCAGGGAAAAAGGGGCTTCGTCTATCCTGCTGGCTCACTCATTCTCAGCACTTAAAACCATGCTTGGCACAAAATAAGTCTTCAGTAAATATTTGTCAAATGAAAGTATAAAGCAGAGAATTGAGGGTTAAAACTAGATCTGACTGACTTCAGAGATAAACCGAACTATCCTTGCAACCTTTTGAATTCCAGGCAGATATGGTCAGTGTAGGCCCTAGGGCAAAATATTACGTAAAGAACACAGCTTGTGGACACAGTGAAATAGAGATTCACCAGCAAGGAAGCTGCAGCCAGGCTAAACTATACTGAAAATTCAAAGAGAATACGCCATTCCAGCAAAACCCAAACATTTGTTTGTCTGACTTAGTTTTAAGCAATTTTTGTTTTGACATTTGCAGATGAAAGATCTCCAAGGTGTGGTGTTGCCTCAAGGCCTCCTGCAGCCCAGGTCTTGTTTCTGGCTAGACTCCTCCAACACTCTGCTTTGCCAGGCCTATACTACTGAGTTTCACCCCGTCCAATCTGGAATTGGGCCACAGCCATGTTTGTGCCGAGGCTTTAGTGAAACATGGTTTATAAACACTTGTTTCCTCTGAGTCACTGCACAGACTTGTCCCTTCAGTACAAACATTCTGTTTGGTTTTATAACTGGGGAAGGAGGAGGTGGGAGCCAAGGCTAACTGGATCATGTTTGAAAGGAAAGGGGAAGTGAGAAAATTTAAATAGATTTTTCTATATTGGTGAGAGTTACAAAGGAACCCTTATCTGGGTTTCAGAGGCATGCAGAGTTTCATCTTTATTTATTTATTTGCCTTACTAAGAAAAAAATGTTCACAGAGTAATTTTTTCCTCTTAAGACTCCATAAAAATGCTGGAAACATGGCAAAAGTTTTACAAAAACAATTTAAGAACAATTGATGCACACATAACCTTTTTTTTTAAGTTTATATTAAATGTCCTTTACTATAGAAAAAGGAATTTTGCTTCTGATTTCCAGGCATTGTTGACTATATTATCCTTTAAGTAACCACATATTAGCTTTTATCATTATAAGTTTTCTGTGACTTATGTATTTCAGATCAAAAGAATTAATTCTTTATTTTCTGCCTTTTAAACAAGAAATTCTAACTCATAACTTAGTGCCAGGCTTCTCATCTGTAGAATTTGGCTTATAATAATAATACTTTCTCATAAATAACTCATAAAGTTATTATGAAACCCAGATATAATTAAATAATAAATATAAAAATATGATGCCTAATTTATTCATTTGGGGGAAATGTTTCCCACTATACCAAACAATTCTCAGACACCAGCTGGGTGGCCTACAACTCAATTCTGACACTATCTACCAGGAGACAGTCCTTCAAGACTGTCCCCCCCCACCCCACTTCAGACGCCAATAGCAAGTCCAGGTGGTTACCTGTTCTTCTGACTGACTAACTATAGATCGAAGGTTCCAATGACCCCCCTCCTTGAGTTTGATTAATTTAATAGAGCTGTTCATAAAACTCAGCAAATCATTTTACTTACTAGATAACCAGTTTATTATAAGAGTGTATAACTCAGGAACAGCCAGATGGAAGAGATGCACAGGGCAAGATATGTGGGAAGGGGCACACACTCTCCCTGAATATCCAGTGTTCACCAACCCAGAAGCTCTCCAAAACCCAGCCTTTTTAGGTTTTTTATGGGGCTTCATTACATAGTCATGATTGAATAAATCATCAGCCACTGGCAATTGATTTAAACTTCAGCCCCTCTTCCCTTCCTGGAGGTCAGGGGAGTGGGACTAAAAGTTCCAACCCTCTAATCACACACTTGGCTCCCATAGTGGCCAGCTTCCACCCCTAGGTTACCTAGATACTTTCCAAAAGTCACCTCATTAACTTAAAAAAATCTTAAAATTGTCTTACCTTTATCGCTCTCATCATTTAAGAAATTCCAATGGTTTTAGGATTTCTGTGCCAGAAACAGTGACAAAGACCAAATATGTGTTTCTTATTATAGATCACAATATTTTAGCCAGTTATGTGCCTGTGGGTTTTTCCAGAGGGCTGCACTATAGCTCCCACCACCACCCCCAGACGCCTCCACAAGGCAGGCTGGAAGTACCAGGAATTAACTTTCTCACCCCCACCAGTCTGCAAGCAATGAGTGATGGGGATAAGTGCATTAATACCACTTGCTCCTTCACCTCTCGAGTGGGATAATTCCAAAGCATGTGCTTTATAATTTTCCTGGAGTTTTCTCATGGGAATAAGCTTCATTTGTCCACTTTGGTAGCTGGTGAAATAACACACCTCTTCTTCCCTGCCTTCCCTTTTCTATACCAATTCCTTTTTCCCCTGCTGGTGTTTCATGGGATATAGTATTTGCACTTGAATCCTGGTCTTAGGAATTACTTCCAGAGAAAAATCCACACGGAGACAGTTTTCTTTCTTACAAAGTTATGGTTATAATGCCCAGATGAGTCAGCTAGCTCTGTACAAAATAAAATCTCCATTTTATTACTACATCTAACTATCTTATTAATTTTGGTTATTGTTATTACCTTATAAATATCTAAAAATATAGTAAGTAAATGTTTATTTTTAAAAGTTTTTTAATACACACTGCCTCAATTAATTTTCACAAACAGCCCTAAGAGATAGAGAAAACGGAGACTGGAAGAGGTTAAATGACTTGCCAGGAGTTACAGGGTCAGTAAGTAAGATATTTGGATCTCCTACCTGATGTAGGAGGCCTTCAGGGAAGACTATGGCTAGGTGGGCAAGTGACCAGAGCTCCCTCCAGACATATCAGTCAATGGGTCAATGTAGCACAGTGAATTCTAGAATATAAAACCTGGTTGAGATGGGATGTAGGAGAGTGGGGTAGGAAGCCACCTAAAATACTCTCTACCTTGGCCTGGATTATTTCAGGAATCTCCATGGAGATGAGCTGATATGTAGATTATAGTAAAAAAGAGAGGGGAAGGTAAGAGCTTTGTGAGGACAGCAGAGGAATATATGCTGTGGCCCCTGCTCTCAAGGAGCTGGCAATCCTGTTAGGGAGCCAAGCTATGTGCCCATTAAAGAATCAAGAACAGTATCAAAGAACTCTATAATTGAAGGACAAAATATAAAACCCGATGGCAAGTGATAAAATGATTAGTTTGAGCTGGAGTAACTGAAGTTGGTTTCATGGAGAAGATAGTCTTTTAGATTGGGCAGTCTTGGAAGCAATAGCTACAAAGTACATGATAATTACACTAAATAGCCTTATTTGCAAGGCTTATTGACATGAAGATTTGTGGAAAAGTAATTGATTTTGCTCACTGATGCTTCCTACCATCACTCTCACCCACAGCTTCCTAAGGTATGCAGAGTGTCATTTAATATGTACCCTGTCTTTCCACCATCTCTCCTCCTGAGATCTGAAGAGAACCACAGTGGAATGTGGGCTCTAAGGCCATCTAGTCTTGGCCTCAGACAACAGCCTTGGAGTGTGTTGTTGATTGCCCAGGTACAGGAAAAACTCTTAGGATGCACTCTGGAACAGTTCTTTGAGGAGGAAATGACAAGAATGCTATTGCCCTCATCCCTCAGAAGACTTGGTACTTGGAATTTGCCAAGTGTCTCTTTGGGTTACTATGGAGACCCAGATCCCATCCACCTGAGTTCTCCTTAGCTTTCTCATATGAACACAATGTAGAGGAGCCTTTTCATTGTCATCTGAGCCATCCTGAGACCTGGTAGGCAGCATAGGGAAATGGAAACCCTAGGAGGAAGTGGAAATGCAGAAGCTCTAAAGTGCAGAGATCAGGAATCAAATTTCTGCTCAGCTGAGTGCCCTTAGGCAAATTACATAATGTCTGTAAAGTGAGAAAATTATTTACATCTGAAGTTAGGAGCATTAAGCGAAATAATTCAAGTAAATATTATTAAGCAGGTTTTACATTACAGATTTGAGATTAGATACTGAGGATGCAAAGATTAATTAATTCATTTATTCATTCACTCATTCATTCACTCAGAAAATGTTGACTGAGCACCTACTATTAGCCTAGTGAATAAAACAAAGCTCCAGCTTATGTTGTACCGAAGGACATAAGCAAAAACCATACTTAACCCAATATTTATGTATATGTTTACAGCACAATTAATCAGTGCTATAAAGAAAAACAGCAGAATAAGGGGGCAGAGACTGATGGGAATGTAGGGGGAGAGTAAGCTCTAAATAGAGTGACTAAGGAAGACCTCTCTGAGAAGGCAACATTTAGCAGAAGTTGGAATGAAGTAAAGGAGAAAGCCAAGTGGCTGTCTGGTGGAAGAGCATTCCAGCAGAGTTGTGAGGATTTGTAAAGCCCTGGGGTGGGGGTGTGCTTGGCATGTTCAAGGAAAAGCTAGACTGCCCTGTGGTTGAGGCAAAGTGAGCAAGGGTGAGTGTGGCAGGAGAAGGGCTCAGACAGGTGGGAAAGGGTCAGAGCGTGTTGGGCCTTGGAGACACTGGAAAGAAGTTTTGAGTGTTATGGGAAGCCACTAGAGGATTTTGACCAGGGGAGTAATGAGATATGGATTTATATTTTCAAAGGATCACTCTGACTGTTGTATGGGACTAGACTGGAGGAAGACAGATGAGAATGGAAGAAGGAAAAGTTAGGACAGGTTAGGAGAAGAATGATGACTAAGACTGGGAGGTAGTGATAGAGGTGTTGAGAAGTCACTGGATTTGAGATAAAATTTTGAAGATAAAACAAATAGAATTTTCTGATGCATTGGATGTGGGTATGAGAAGAATTCAGAAAAGTCAGAAAGAACTCCCAAGACTTTTGATCTGAGCAATTGGGTGAATATTAGCAACATTCACTATGATTGGTAAGAAAAAGATTTAAAGGGGAAGGAAGTCAGAAGTTCAGTTTTTGTACAGGTTGGGTTTAAGACACCAAGCAGAGATGTCTAGCAGTTGTCTGGATATGTGAGTGTTCAGTGCTGAGGAGAGATCCAGGCTGATGACATAAATTTGGGAGCTATTGGGATACAGAGGGCATTTAAAGCCACAAGCTCATCCAAAAGTTAGTGTAGGTGGATTACGGAAGAAATGTAAAAATCAAGCCCCATGAAACATCACTGTTTAGAATTTGGGAGAAGAGAAGGAAGAGACAAAGGTAAATAAGTCTCACCCTCAAGGAGCTCACCAGTATATAAAGCACCATATCTGGGACATATCAGAGGATCAATATACATTGCTTTTTCTTTCTTTACCCTGGATAGAGTCACCAAACTTTAAGGAGAGGCAGCTAACCATGTGGATTAAAATGACACAACATCTATTTCTCATGGAGCATATCTGTGCTTTGGAGGAAGGAAGCTTGTGTACCCTTTTAAGAATCATGCTCCTTGTCACCCCGGTAACTGGCAGCCATAGAACACTCTGCATGGCCACCTTACTGCAGCCTCTGTCTATTGCAGGGCAGGAGAACAAGATGAAGTGAGGGTGGGAAATAAATTGAAGGTGAAAATGTATGTTCACAGAAAACATTTCATTTTAATTTATGCTTCTTTATAATGAGCCACAAAAGTATGTAGGAAAAAAGGGGACATATTTTATATTCTTCTTGTGTTTGCTCCATAAGGACACCGGTATTGGAAAATAAAAAGTGAAAGTGGAGGATAAAACAGAGCACTAGTTTTGGAGGCACAAAGACTAGATTTGGCAAGTCTCTTAAGGTCTCTAAACCTCACTTTCCTACTTTTTAAAATGGGGGTAAGAATAATAATATCTTTTGCAAAGAATTTATGAGGTTCAAGGCATGATGTGGTAGTTTTAAAATATGTCCAAAAATTCTTTAACACTCTTCCTTCAAAAGGTAGAATCTAATCCTCCTCCCCTTGAATGTGTGCCAGACTTAGTGAATCACTTCTAATAAATCACATACAATGGAAGTGATGTTATGTGAGTTCTGAGTCTAGATCATTAAAAAGGAAGGTTTCTACATCTTTCTCTCTTATATTTCATGATCTGGGGGAAACCTGCCACCATGTTATGAGGATACTCAAGAAGCCCTATGGAGAGACTCACATGGAGAAAACAGAGGCCTCACACCAATAGCCAACACCAACTTCAAGCATGGAAGTGGTTACTCCAGCCGCATTCAGCCACCATCCTGATTGCAACCTGAGAGACCATGAGCCAGAAATGATCAGTCAAGATGCCTCTGAGTTTCTGACTGACAGAAACTGTGAGAAATAATCAATGTGTTCTAAGTCACTAGGTTTGGGGGTAATTTGTTACACAACAATAGGTAACTAACATACATGATCACATTAGCCAAAATCTTGCTAAAGAATGAAAGGTGATATTTTTCAACAGTGGTTTGAATATATGGGTGGTTAAAGTGAAGTGGAGAGGAAAGAACACTGAACTAGGACTAAAGCAACTTGGATTCTGGTCCCAGTGCAACCATGAGGTAATTGTGACAAAGGCCTAACTTCACACTTTAGTCTCTACTGTCTTCATCTCTAATAAAAAGAGTACTTTCTGGGAAGCCTCTAGCTCTCTGATTTCTCATTCTCTGAAGGCTAATTTGACTCCTGGGGTTATGATGAGTTGTTTCCTGATCAGAACATCATGTGTACACATGAACACTTTCTGCCCCTGAGGCGTTTCTGGTAATTCCTTGTCATGTGGCCAACCAGTCTTATAATCTGTGGATGTATTGGCCAAAACCTACCCCCTCCAACCAGCTTACAGATATACTTGAAATTCCACAATTAAGAATTGATTCCTTGGCTTTGTCTCAGATTAAAATGTACATTCCAGCAAGATCCCTTGTATTAATTTCCTATTGCTACTATAACAAGTTATCATAAACATAGAGACTTAAGACTACACAACTTTATTACCTTATAGTTCTAGAGATCAAAAGTCCAACATCAGTCTAGAGGTCAAAAGCGCAAAATCAAGGCATCAGCCAAGCTGTGTTTCTTCTGGAGGCTTCAGGGAGAATCCATTTCCTTGTGTTTTGCACATTCTAGAAGATCCCTGCATTCCTTGGCTCCTGGCTCCACGTTACTCCAACTTTTGCTTCTGTCATCATATCTCCTTCTCTGACTCTGACCCACCTGCTTCCCCCTTCTAAGGACCCTTGCGATTACATGGGACACACCCCAATTGGAAAATCCAGGATAATCTCCCCATTTCAAGATCATTTACGTCACATCTGTAAAGTTTCTTCTGCCATGTAAGATAACATATTCATAGGTTCTGAGAATTAGGATGTCAACATCTTTGGGGGCCATTATTCAGCTTACTGCTTTCAAATTCTTACTTTGAAGTTATTTATCTGTCACTCTCAATTATGCAAGCCCTAGCCAAGAACTTGAAATTAGTCAAAGGAAGTCTTTAAGACACCAAAATATATTCATAAAGTCCATACAATTTAATCATAAGAGAGCTCCCTCAGGCTGTCACTCAATTAAGTTCAATGAATATAGATAAGGCATTTACTATGTATAACATTACCAGGTGCTCTAAGGAATACCAAGAACTCTATAAATTAGTTCTGGCCTTTTAAAAGACTTGCTATCTAAGAAGTATAAGACAAGTGCATAAATAACTGCAATACAAGGCAAAATGTGGTCACGCTATCTCATCTATACAATATTCAGTAGAAAAGAGAATATAAGGAAGACTACTATCAGATGAAGACTTTAGGGAAAATGTCAGGGGGATTGAGGGGAAGGAAACAAAGATGACACTAAGTACCCATGCCTAGGTAACTAAATAAAATGAAGAAGTCACCGTCAACTTGATCACGGAAGTCAGAATGGCCACAAGGGTGTGGGGGGCTGGTCTCAGGCATATGATGGGCAACGGTGGTTCAAGAATTATTCTAGAATATCTAGATCAGGATACCCAGCAGGTATTTGGAAATAAGATATGCATTTTGGAGCCAAAAAGAGAAGCTAGTATTGGAGATATAAATGAGAAAGTCATTTCTACAGAGATAGAAATTGACACTTTGGAAGTAGGTGAAATAAAGAATAAGAGAATTTAAGAGGACCAAAGAAAGAACTTCTAAAAGACAGGAAGACAGAGAGGAACAAGCAAAGGAAAGAGAAAAAGTCAGAGAAACAGGGAAATCAGAACAATGAATACCACAAAAGCTAAGGAGGAATTTCAAAAGAGAAGAAAGTGAAAGCAGAAACTAACACACAATTGTAAAACAATTATACTCCAACAAAGATGTTAAAAAAAAAAAGAGAAAAGAAAGGGTCAGCACTACAGGCAATTGTAAGATACCAATGTGAAGGCAGAGTTGTAAGAGAAGCTCACTTTTAGAGACTATTTCCACCATTCAGAGGCAATAAATGAAATAAATGCAAGGGCATATGTAATAGTAAAATAACTAAGAAATTATGAATTTTGACAATGTGCTACCTGTGCTTTTAATAGAATATATTTAATTATATGTTTATATAATTTAATTTTTAATAATGGCTGTGTTTAACAACAACAGATAATTCCTAAAGATGTAAATGACTGGCAATTACAAGACAGAAAGGGCCTGTTGCAGTCTGGCTTAAAAATTCACAAATTCATCCAATAATTCATTCATTCACACTGATTTCATCTCTGCACTTTGCTAGAGCCTGAGTTAGTCATTGAGAAGATAAATATAAATAAGAGACAAGCTTTACACTTGAGGATCTCAGGTTAATGGAGAAGACATACTTGCAAACGGACCCTAGAAATGAGTATAATGAATGCTGTAATAGAAATATGTACAGGTCTGACAAGAGTACAGAAGAGGAATAATCAGTCCTGCTGCACTAAGAAAAAAAAGCCATACTCTTTAGCAGGAATTATAATCTACCTGGTAGTAAAACATGATGAATAGGGCCTCTGGCTATGCAGTCAGGTGGACCTGGGTTCAGATACACTTCTGCTGTTTATCAGTATTCAGGGACTAAGTAATCTTCATCTGTAAAATGTGGCTAATAATACCTATCTCACAGGTTGTTGTGAAGACTGATGGAGATGACGTCTACAAAACATTTAGCAAGCACTCAATACCTAGCTTGCAATACATTACATTAGGTGTTCTTATTTTAGTGGTTCCCCCACTGTGCTCAAATGAAAATGAAGTACTTGTAGTTTTCTGAGCACAACGTTCTTCTTCAGGGTCTGTGTCTTTGTCTGGTGAATTCCTGCTCATTCTTTAAAATTTAAGGTAGTGCAATGGTTGAGAGTCCGCCTGCCAATGCAGGGGACATGGGTTCGTGCCCCGGTCCGGGAAGATCCCACATGCTGCGGAGCAGCTGGGCCCGTGAGCCATGGCCACTGAGCCTGTGCATCCGGAGCCTGTGGTCCACCACGGGAGAGGCCACAACAGTGAGAGCCCCACGTACCGCCAAAAAAAAAAAATTTAAGGCAAACATCTGGTCTCCTCTGTCAAGTTAGTCATTCTCTCCTTGTGTCACCACCACTTAAATACTTCATTGTGGCACCAATCATGGGATAACTTTGAACTGAGGATCCCTTGAGGGCAGGGACCATGTTTTGCTCCTCTTGGTCTCCCTAGTCCCTGACACAAAGTAGACACAAGATAAATGATCAATTAGTGAGCATATTAAATAGGAAAAGATAAAAATTTAAGTGAAGGAAAGATGTAAGATTCTAGAGACTTTAAGTTTTTTAAAAGTTCTTGCCATTTGATCAGTAATTCTAACTCAAGGAGCTAATTAGGAAATAATCCTAATTAGAGAAAATGTACAAATATTAAAAGGTTTTTGCAGTGTTATTTACAATGTCACAAACCACAATAAAGAAGGTAAGCATCTAATAATGGAGACATGATTTACATTGAAAATATTTATAACTACTTGACAAAATATTATGCAATCATTAAATATTATGGGTAGAAAAACTATACAATGACAAGAGAACATGCCAATGATATAAACATATGTGGAAAAAGAAGAATGAAAAATTTAAAGTATTATCTAAATGCACACACATACATGTGCACATATACACACAAAAAAAGGATTGAAGAGAAATACACCAAACAGCCCAATGAAGCTTGTGTTCGGGAACATATGTGTTGAGTGATTTATTTCCTTTACTGGAGAAGAGACCATCTCAAAATTCATCTTCTACATTTCTATAAATAATGTATTATTTTTACAAAATTTTTAAAATCATAATGTACTATATTCAACATGGGCCCCTGAATTTCCCTAGGAATGTTCAGCAGCCTGGGGACAGGATCAGAGGAACCTGATGGTTGGGCTTGCTCAGAAGTGAAGCAATTGGGGGATCCTAATTAAAGTATTGTGGGGCTTCTCTGGTGGCGTAGTGGTTAAGAATCCGCCTGCCAATGCATGGGACACAGGTTCGAGCCCTGGTCCAGGAGGATCCCACATGATGCGGAGCAACAAAACTCATGGGCCACAACTGCTGAGCAGGCACTCTGGAGCCCATGAGCCACAACTACTGAAGCCCACGGGCCTAGAGCCCATGCTCTGCAACAAGAGAGGCCACCACAATGAGAAGCCCGCATATTGCAACAAGGAGTAGTCCCCGCTCACCACAACTAGAGAAAAGTCCATGCGCAGCAATGAAGACTCAACACAGCCAAAAATAAATAAATAAAATAAAAATTAAAAAAAATAAAGTATTGGGGGCTTGGCTCACAACAAGGTCCAGTCTGGGTATGGAAGCATATTAAAAACCAGAAAAGGGTCATGGTCTGAGAAAATGCGGTCAGAGAGGAGACTTTTAAAGCTTTATATCTTGGAAATAGACTCATTCTGAAAGCCAAGCTGAAACAAATGGATAGCTTTGTTTGGTCTTACTTTAAGACACTATTTTAATAAGTTAATTCATAGAAGCAGTCAGTTGAAGGAGAAATAGTAAACCAGGATGGATGGTCAAAATTGCTGGATACTGGTTCTCCAGCAATGAGAAATAGGAGCTGACTCTACAGAGGTGGCAAGCACAAAGACCCAGAAAGAACTGCAAAAACACGGGGACCCTGGGAAGGGGCAGATGATATACACTCATGAAAGATATCATTGCATTACATTGCAGTATGAATTATAGTATAGCAACTTGTACTTGAAAGAATGATTCATATACTACAAACATGAACCTAATATCTTCCTTTAAAAAATGTCAAAATCAATGGGAAAATATAAGTGAAAACACTTCGTAGTATGTAAAGTGCTACACAATTGGTCAATTATTATTTTTAATACCCTTAGCATATGAAGATAGTGATACACATAATGCATTTTAAAATGTAACTATCCAAGAAAATTAATTTTTAATTGGCACTTAAAAGTATAATCTTCATTTATCTGGAAATTTTATTTATGTAGAATGCCTCATTTGCTAATACTGCTGAATAAAAAAGACATTATTGTCCCAAAGGGATGATGTCTTGTAACTTAGAACAAATGAGCTATTCTGATTCTTTCCAGAGCAAATGAGTTATTCTGATTCTTTCCAGAGCAAATTTTGAGAGAGAGAGTGAATGTAATAGCTCGAGGCATCTGGGAGAAGGGATGCCACAGATGTGGAAAGAAGGAGCAGAAAGAGGCAGTGGGGTTGTCTAAAATAAACTTTCCTTACTCCTCACTTTTGCTAAGTGTTGGCCAGTGACTGGCTGCCAGGCTGCAAGCCAAATTCCAAAAGGACAAGTAAATAAACAGTTAATGCTAGTTATTCTGCAAATTTGCACATGCCCACCCACACAAGCACTAAATTAAGCTTTCCCCAACTGAAATCAGGCTGCAAGCAAGTAAGAATTGTTATCTATTCTTTCCTCATTATGTATCCTTACTGTGACTTTGGCTCTGGGGAACGTTTTGGTTATCAAGCAAGCAAATAGTTAATTTGAGCCCTTTTTCTTAAGTCAGATCCCTTCCTGACTACAGCAGCTATACTTGCTGTCCTTGAGAAGAAGCTACAGACAGTAGCGTGGTCAGATTTATACTTTTAGAAAAAAACAAGCGCACGTTCTCTGAAATGTCTTAACTTTGACCAGTTTAAACTGGATTTTATTACTGCCTGATTTCCAGAAGGCCATGTGCCTGACTGCCCAGGGGAATAGATAGCGTTCAGAATGAATATTGAAATACCGAGTCATTATTTGCTCTGAGGGAGTGCCAGAGCTGCCTGCTGCCTGGGTTTTAGGGGAGCAGAATAAAGCGTTCCTATTTTAAAGACCCAGAATAAAAGTATTCTCCGTAATCCTTTCCAGCAAGAACAAAACGAAGCCACTGCAAAGAGTGATGAATCAAAATAATATGTATGGTGAGAAAGAGCATTTTTTTTCTTTTTTTTTTTTTTTTGCAGTATATGGGCCTCTCACTGTTGTGGCCTCTCCCGTTTGCGGAGCCCAGGCTCCGGACTCGCAGGTTCAACGGCCATGGCTCACGGGCCCAGCCGCTCCGCAGCATGTGGGATCTTCCCGGACCGGGGCACGTACCCGTGTCCCCTGCATCAGCAGGCGGACTCTCAACCACTGTGCCACCAGGGAAGTCCAAGAGCATCTTTTTATTGTGACCAAAATATTGGCGATGGGGCCTAGGACCAGTCATTCTAAGTGGATCCCTCACCTCCCCTGCCTAAGACTTGTATGCAGATTAAATTAGTAGAAAATGAATGTCAAGAGCAGTGTGAAAAGGGGACAGGGAGTACATTATCAGCCTTCCCAACAACCTCCAGCCTCCTGTCTGAGTAGCTTGAGCAGAAGGGTAACTGTAGACGTGTAAAGCACATGTTTGTTTTAAATCTCACAGCATCTGAGATGGCACCCTCTGAATGATTAATTTATCAGAGGCAGAGGCAGCTAGGCATCT